>NW_007731485.1:125860-128782 GCF_000696425.1 Galeopterus variegatus
GATCCGTTGCCGGACACGGAAAAAAAAAAAAAAAAAAAAAAAAAAAAGATAAACAAAATTGACCATTACCTAGACTAACAAAGAAAAAAATAGAGAATACCTAAATAACAAAAATCAGAAATAAAAAAGGAGACTTTATAACTGACACCACAGAAAGACAAGGAATCATTAGAGACTATTATGAACAACTATGCATCAACAAATTGGAAAGTGTGGAGGAAATGCATAAATTTATGGACACATACAAACCTATCAAGACTGAACCAAGAAGAAATAGAAAATATGACCAATTATGAGTAACAAAATTGAATCAGTAATCAATAGTCCCCCAACAATGAAAAGGCCTGGGACCAGATGGCTTCACTACTGAACTCTACCAAACTAGTGTAGAAAAATTATACCAATTTTTCTCAAACTATCCCAAAAAAACTGAAGTAGAGGGAATTCTCAGAAACTCATCACCCTGATTCCAAACTCACATAAGGACACACACACAAAAAAGAAAATTACAGGCCAATATCCCTTATGAACATAAGACAAAAAATTCTCAACAAAATACCAGAAAACTGAATGCAATAGCACTTCAAAATGATTACACCCCATGATCAAGAGGCATCTATCCCAAGGATGCAAGGATGGTTCAACACACATGAATCAATAAATGTGATACACCACATCAATAAAATGAAAGACAAAAAACATGATTATCTGTATAGATGCAGAAAAACAATTTGATAAAATTCAACATCACTTAGTGATAAAAATTCTTAACAAATTAAGTATAGAAGGAAAGTATCTCAACAAAAACTGATAGAAAATGCTAAGGAACAGCAAGAAAATGTGTGCAGGTACATAATCCCTTAGTAAAGTATTTCACAGAGAACCTCAGAATACTCCAGTGTCATAAGGGTAGCAAATAAACCATTTACATCCTTAGTACGAAGACTAAAGGGCAGACCTCACAAGACTATAACATATACAACAACCATATAAGAGATAGGCAATATTAAAAGACATGACTTGAAACAACATGATGTCCAAAACGAGGGGGAATGATGCCAAAGCACAGAGAAGGGTTTCATTTTTTTCTTTTTAATTATATATCAAAGTTAAGTTGTTATTAGTCTAAAATAATCTATTATAACTATAGCATGTTTTTCATAAGCCTCATGGTAACCATAATACAAAAACTTATGAGACATACTAAAAATAAATAGCAAGAAATCAAAATATGCTGCTAGACAAAACCACACAAAGGAATACAGTAAGATCAAAAATAAGAAAAAAGGATCAACAGAACAAGCAGGAAAAAAGTAACAAAATAGCAATAACAAGTTCTATACATCAATAATAACCCTAAATGTAAATGGATTAAATGCCCCAATTAAAAGACACAGAGTGGCTGAATGGATTATAAAACAACAACTGACAATATTGCTGCCTAGAAGAATCTCAATTTACCCATAAAGACACACACTGAATAAAAGTAAAGGGACAGAAAAAGATATTTCATGCAAATGTAAACCAAAAAGAGCAGGAATAGCGATATTTATATGAAATAAAATAGACTTCAAAGCAAGGAAAGTAAATAAGATAACAAAGGTCATTATATAATGATAAAGAGATCAGTTCAACAAGAGGATATAACAATTCTAAATATATATGCACCCAACTCTGGAGCACCCAGTTACTTAAACCAATTACTATTAGACCTAACAGGAGAAATAGACTCCAAGACAATAACAGCTGGGGACTTGGACACTCTGTTTTCAGCAAAGGATATATCATGCAGACAGGAAATTATACTTAAAACATAAGAATTAATCTCTAGGCTGAGTGGACCTAATAGACATATATAGAACATTTCATCCAACAGCTACAAAATACACACTCTTCTCAGCAGCACATGAAACATTCTCTAGAATAGATCATATGTTAGATCACAAAACAAGCATCAAAAAATGTAAAAAAAAAATAAAATCATATCAACTATTTTTTCTAAACACAATGGAATAAGAGTAGAAATCAACAACAAAAGGTACACTAGAAACCATACAAATACATGGTCATTAAACAACATGCTTCTAAACAATGAATGGGCTAAAAAATAAATTTTAAAGGAAATTAACAAATTCCTGGACACATATGATAATGAAAAAACAGCATACCAGAACCTATGGGATACAGCAAAAGCTGTTACAAGAGGGAAGTTTATATCAGTAAATGCCTATATCAAAAAAGAAGAAAGACTTCAAATAAACAACCTACTGCTACACCTCAAGGAAACAGAAAAACAAGAACAAACCAAACCCAAAATCAGTAGAAGAAGAGAAATAACAAAGATCAGAGCATAAATAAATGAATTAGAAATTAAAAAACAATACTAAAGATCAATGACACAGAGGTGGTTTTTTGAAAAGATGAACAAAACTGACAAACCTTTAGCTAGACTAATGAAGAAGTAGAGAGAAGACTCAAACAAATAAAATTAAAAATGAAAATGGCGATGTTACCGCTAATTCCAATGAAATACACAGGATCATAAGCGACTACTAGGAACAGCTATTTGTGAACAAACTGGAAAACCTAGAAGAAATGGATAAATTCCTGGACAGATAAATCTTACCAAGCTTGAATCATAAAAACTAGAAAACCTAAACAGAGCAATAATGAGAAATGAAATTGAAGCAGTAATAAAAAAATCTCTCAACAAAGAAAACCCTAAGACCAAACTGCTAATTTTACTGCTAAATTCTACCGAACGTTTAAAGAAGAACTAATACCAATTCTTCTCAAACTCTTCCAAGAAACTGAGTAGGAGGGAATAATTCCACACTCATTTTACTAGGACAACATTTACCTTCTGCCAAAACCAGAAAAAGACACAAGAGCAAAAAAAAAAAAAAAAAAAAAATCCAGGGA
>NW_007731485.1:129782-149779 GCF_000696425.1 Galeopterus variegatus
CCCCCCCCATTTTTCTAAGACAACATTTTCCCTCTGCCAAAAACAAAAAAAAAAAAAAAGAAAAAAAAAAAAAAAAAAAAAAAAATTCCAGGGATGCAAGGATGGTTCAACACATGCAAATCAATAATTGTGATACATCACATCAACACAATGAAGGAAAAAAAACATATGATCATTTTAATACATGCAGAAAGGCATTGGATAAAATCCAACACTCCTTCATGACAAAAACTCTCAATGAACTAGGTATAGGAGGAATGTACCTCGACAAAATAAAGGCTAAATACAGCAAACCCAAAACAAATATACTGAATGGACAAAAATTGGAGGCTTTTCCTCTAAGATCTGAAACAAGACAAGGATGCTCACTCTCCCCACTCTTATTCAACCTAGTACTGGAAGTTCTAGCCAGTTCAATAGGGTAAGAGAAAGCAATAAAAGGGCATTCAAATCAAAAGGGAGGGAGTCAAACTATCCCTATTTTCAGATGACATGATCCTATGCATAGAAAATGCTGAAGATTCCACCAAAAAAATTACTATAATAAATGAATTTGGTATAATTGAAGAGGACACAAATAAATGGAAATATATCCCATGTTCATGGGTTAGAGAAGTAACTTCATCAAAATATCCATATTACCCAAAGCAATCTACACATTCAATGCAATCCCTATCAAAATACCAATGTCATTCTTCAAAGAAACAGAAAAAAATGATCTGAAATTTTGTATAGAACCATAAAAGACCTTGTATAAGTAAAGCACTCTCTGAACAAAATGAATAACATTGGAAACTCAGACTTCCTAACTTCAATATACTACAAAGGTATAGTAACCAAAATAGTGTAGTACTGGCATAAAAATAGACAAATAGACCAATAGAACATAATACAGAGCACAGAAACAAACCCACACACTTACAGCTAACTGATTTTCGACAAAGGTGCCAAGAATATACAATGGGGAAAGGACAGCCTCTTCAATAAATGGTGCTGGGAAAACTGGCTATTCACATGCAGGAGATTAAACCTAGACCCCTATCTCTCACCGTACATAAAAATCAACTCAAAATGGATTAAAGACCTAAATTTAAGACTCCAAACATACAGGAAAAGACACACAGCATGGGAGTCAGCAGCACTTCTTTGAATGAGACTACAAGCACACAGGCAACTAAAGCAAAAATACACAAATGGGACTACATCAAACTAAAAAGCTTCTGCACAGCAAGGGACACAATCAACAAAGTGAAGAGACAACTTATAGAATCAGACAAACTACACATCAAACGAGGGGCTAATATCCAGAATATATAAGGAACTCAAACAATTCAACAGCAAAAACAAATAACACAATTTTTAAAATGAGCAAAGGACCTGAACAGACATTTCTCAAAAGAAGACATACAAATGACCAAAAAGCACATGAGAGAATGCTCAAAATCACTAATCATCAGAGCAATGCAGATTAAAATCCCAATGAGATATCATCTCACCCTAGTTAGAATGGCTGTTATCAACAAGACAAAATAACAAAAACTGGCGAAGATGTTGGTAGGAATGTAAGTTAGTATAGCCATTGAGGAAAACAGTATGGAGGTTCCCCAGAGAACTAAAAATAGATCTGCCTTATGACCTATCTATTTCACTTCCACATATATAACCAAAGGAAATGAAATCAATACATCAGAGAGACACCTGTACTCCCATGTTCATCACAACTCTATTAACAATATCCAAGAGATGCAATCAACCTAAATGACCATCAATGGATGAATGAATTTTTTTTAAAACTGTGGTATATATACACAATAGAATACTATTCAGCTATAAAGAGAAATGATATCCTATCTTTTGCAGCAGCATGGATGGAACAGGGAACCATCATGTTAATTGAAGTAAGTCAGGCACAGAAAGACAAATACCACAGAGTCTCATTCAAACATGGAATCTTAAAAAAACAAAAGTGGTTGTCTTAGAAGTAGAGAGTAAAATAATAGTCTACCAGAGGCTAGGAAGGGCTGGGAGCTGGGAGGACAAGGGGTGAACTAACTGGTACAAATCTATGCTATCTACCCTAAATGAATCATCAGGCAGTATATATAGCATGCATTAAAGCAACACACTGTACCCCACAAAAATAAATATAAATAAAACTGGAGGAAAAAACAACTATTTTCATACCATTGTCATTGAATTAAATATTATAAGTTATCTAGAGATAAAGTATTTTGGAAGGTATGTGTAAATTATATGCAAATACTATGCCATTTTATATAAGTCACTTGAGCATCTACAGATTTTGATATCCAAGTGGGGTCCTGGAACCAGTCCTTAGTGGATACCAAGTAATGAGTGTATTTAAACATGCTTAATTTATAATGGGTCTCATATATTTCTAATATTGTATTTCATTGGATATGATAATGCTTGTTAGTGAGTTGGGAGGTTGTTGATCTTAGCAATTTTTATCATTATTAGGATTACTCTTTGTCATTTTTGTTGGGTGTCTTATGTCCCACTCACCTCATCCTCTGGAGAAGTTTTCTCCCCTGACTTTCCTTGGGTTCATCCCTGTAAAGGTTCAGCATACACTCTTTCAAATTTTGTATCTGCTCAGAGTTGTACAGGATAGGATGGGTTCAATGGCAGCATCACATTCACACATGAAACAGACACCCATGCCTGACAATTCGGCAGTGAATCTGTTTCACACACAAAGGGGAGTGCTAACCATTGGCCTGGGTCGGTGAGCAGAGCTCTTCCAGCATCCATCTGCAAACTCGGGGAAGGGGAAATCACAGCTTATGAGCACACCCCAGGGCCCTGACCATCTCTCTGACTATGAGAACTCTAGGGTTCCTCTTCATCGCACCCAGAGGTGGAAATTTCCTCCTTAATAAACCCTTGATGGTCCCAGACACAAATGGTCACTCGGCTTTAATCTCTCTTCTTTTTTACAGTTCCCTATCAATTTGAAAAAAAATCATTTCTCTTTTCTTGCATAAGATCATTACTATATATTTTAGAGTCATTATGAGCAGAATTTCTCAGTGTTAGGAACAGATGAAGACCCTTGAGAGGGAATACCAATCACCCACCTTGACTGTGGAGTTGGATACCAGGACCCGCTCATGTCCCAAACCCCTCATGTCTTAATTAACCATGATTGAGCCTTGCTCATGACTCAGGCACCACTGACACCCAGATCCGCTATGATGAGTTGGGTTCATGACAACATTCTTCAAACCAGGAAAATGAGGCCCAAAGAATGTTAATGTGCCAGTTTACATTGACAGAAGATGACAGATAAATATTTAAATAAAGACCAGCTTTCCCTTCAAAATCAGAGAACTAATCCACTCATATTCCCCTAAAGGTTAAACACAGGATGACAAGATGAGGAGGAGAATTTTACCTGAGGGAAATTAGCGCTATCCGAAATAAAATAAGAAACATCACTACATATTCTACAGATTTCAAAAGATTATAAGTCAACAATATGAAGAAATTATCTAATTTAGATAAAGTGGGCAATTATAAAAATTAAAATCTTCCCAGAAAATAAACTCCAGGTCCAGCAATTTGGTCTAGTGCATTCTTCCAAGTACTTAACAAATATTAAACACTTTTTAAATTATTTTTTGTTTTAATTTATTTTATAATAGTATATATTTATGGAATACAACATGATATTTGGGTACATTTATATAGTATGTAATAATCATATAAGGGTAATTAACATATTCATCACCTCAGACATTTGCCTCCTCTTTGTTTTGGGAACATTTAACATCCTCTCAGCTAGCTACTTGAAGTTATACAGTAACGTTTTGTTTGGCTATAGCCTCCCTATATTGCTATTGAACACTAGACCTTATTCTTTCTATCTCTCTACAATTTTGCATCCATTGACCACCTTCTCTCCATCCCCCTTCTCCCCTCCCATTACCAGTCTTTCATAATCACTATTTTACTCTCTACTTCTATAAGATCAACTTTTTTGGATTCCACATATGATTTAGAACTTGCAATATTTATCTTTCCATGATTGTCTTATTTCACTTAACATAATTTTCTCCAAGCACATTCATGTTACTGAAAATGGCAAAATTTCATTCTTTTTTATGGGTGAGTGGTATTCCATTGTGTATATATACCATGTTTCCTTTATCCAATCATCCATTGATAGGCATTTACATTGGTTCCAAATCTTGGCTATTGTGAAGAGGTAAATGTGATAGTTCGGGTTTCCCTTTGACATGTTACTTTCCCTTTCTTTGAATATATACCCTTTAGTGGGATTGCTGAATCATGTGGTAGTTTTATCTGTAGTCTTTTGAGAAATCTCCATACTTTTTTCCATAATGATTGTACTAATTTACAATCCCACCAACAATGTATGAGTTCCCCCTTCTCCACATCCTCACCAGCATTTGTTTTTTCTTTCTTTTTGATAATAGCCATTTCAACTGGGGCAAATGATATCTCATTGTGGTTTTGACTTGCATTTTTCTAATGATTAGTGATGCTGAGCATTCTTTTAGATACCTGTTGGCTATTTGTACATCTTCTTAAAGAAATGTCTATTCTGATAATTTATCCATTTTTTAATTGGATTGCTTTTTTTTTTTACTATCGAGTTTAGTTCTTTGTATATTCTAGATATTAACTCCATAGTTTGGAAATACTTTCTCCCATTCTAAAAGTTGTCTCTTCACTCTGCTGATTATTTCCTTTGCTGTGCAAAAACTTTTTTTAGTTTGACATAATCTCATTTGTTAATTTTTTCTTTTGTGGCCTGTGCTTTTGAGGTCTTATTTATAAAATCTTTGCCTAGTCCTATGTTCTTAGCATTTCCCCTGTGTTTTCTTCTAGAAATTGTATAGTTTGGGGTCCCACATTTAAGTCTTTAATGCATTTTGAGCTAATTTTGGTATATGGTGAGAGACATGGATCTAGTTTCTGTATATGGATCTCCAGTTTTCCCAGCACCAATTATTGGAGACACTTTCTTTTCCCTATTGTATGTTCTTGGCACACTTGTCAAACATCAGTTGGCAGTAGGTACGTGGATTTATTTCTGGATTCTCTGTCTTGTTTCACTGGTTTATGTGTCTGTTTTTGTGCCAGTACCATGATGTTTTCATTACTATAGCTTTGTAGTATATTTTGAAATCAGGTTGTTTTGCCCTCCACTTTGTTCTTTTTGCTCAGGATTGCTTTGGCTATTTAAGGTCTTTTATTGTTCCACATAAATTTTTGAATTGCTTTTTTTTTATTTCTGTGAAGTACACCATTGGTAATTTGATGGGGATTGTACTGAATGTGTAGATTGCTTTGGCAGTATGGTCATTTTGATGATATTGATTCTTCCAGTTCATGAACAAGGGATACATTTTCATTTTGTATGTGTATCTTCTTTAATTTTTTTATCACTGTTTTATAATTTTCCTTGTAGAGACCTTTCAACTGTTTGGCTAAATTTATTCCTAGGTATCTTTTGTTGTTGTTGCTATTGTAAAGTGAATTGCTTTCTTGATTTCCTTTTTTGCTAGTCCTTTGTTGGTGTATGGAAATGCTACTGATTTTTGTATGTTGATTTTGTATCCTGCAACTTCACTGAATTTGTTTATCAGGTCCAGGAGTTTTTTGGTAGAGTCTTCAGGTTTCCCTGTATGTAAAATCATGTCATCTGCAGAGAGGGACAATTTGACCTCCTTTTTTCCAATTTGGATGCCCTTTATGTTTGTCTCTTGCCTAATTACTCTGGCCAGAACTCCCAGTACTATGTTGAATAGAAGTGGTGAAGGTGAACATTCTTGTCTTGTTCCAGTTCTTAGAAGAAAAGATTTCAGCTTTTCACTATTCAGTATGCTATTAGCATGGATTTAACATATGTAGCCCTTATTGTATTAAGATAGTTTCCTTCTATACCTAATTTGTTAATAGTTTTCATCATAAAGTGATGATGAATTTTATCAAATGCTTTTTCTGCATCTATCAAGATGGTCATATAATTTCTTTCTTTCATTTTGTTGATGTGATGTATTACACTTTTTGATTTGCATATGTTGAACCATCTTTGCATCCCTGGGATAAATCTCATTTGATCATGTTGTATAATCTTTTTGACGTCATATTGGATTCAGTTTGAGAGCATTATATAGAGGACATTTACATCTATGTTCTACAGGGATATTGGCCTATATTGTTTTCATGTTGTTGTTATTGTTGTTGTTTTATTGTGTCCTTGTCTTGTTTTATCAGTGTAAAGCTGGCCTGGTAGTATAATTTCAGAAAACTTTGTTCACTTCAATTTTTTGAAGTAGTTTAAGAAGTATTGGTTTTATTTATTCCTTAAATGTTTGGTAGAATTCAGCAGTAAATCTATCTGGTCATACACTTTTCTTTGTTGGGAGTATTTTTATTATTTATTCAATCTCATTACTGGGTTATTACTGTGTAGTTGTTCAGAAGAATCTTTTATGGTTCTTTGTATTTCAGTGGTATCAATTGTAATGTCTCCTTGGGCATTTGTGTTTTTATTTATTTGAGTCTTTTTTTTTCTTGGCAAGTTAGGTTAGTGTTTAATTTTATTTAACTTTTCAAAAACAACTTTTCCTTTGATAATTTGCACTGTATTTTTAGTCTAAATTTTATTTATTTCTGCTTTAATTTTTATCATTTCTTTTCCTCCACTTACTTTGGGTTTAGTTTGATCTTCCTTTTCTAGTTTCTTGAGGTGCATGGTTAGGTTATTTCTTCGAAATCTATCTCCTTTTTTGTAATGGAGGCATTTACTTCTATAAACTTTCCTCTTAATACTGTTTTGGCTGTATTCCACAGGTTTAGAATGTTGTGTTTCTGTCTTCATCTGTTTCAATAAATTTTTGATATCTTTCTTAATGTCTTCTTTCACCTGTTGGTCATTAAGAAGCATATTGTTTAATTGTCATGTATTTCCATGTATTTGAATGTTTCTCTTGTGATTGATTTCTAATTTTATTCCATTAGGATCAGAAAAAATACTTGATGTGATTTTGATTTTTTTAACTTGAGATTAGTTTTGTGGCCTAACACATGGTCAATCCTGGACTATGTTCCATGTGCTGATGAAAAGAATGTGTATTCTAAAGCTGTTGGATTAAATGCTCTGTAAATGTCTAAGTTCACCTGGTTATGGAGCTATTTAAATTCGATATTTCTTTGTTGATTTTCTGTATCAGTGATCTGTCCAATATTGAGAGTGTGGTGTTAAAGTCTCCAATTATTATCATGATGGCATCTATTTCTCCCTTTATATCTAATAATATTTTCTTTATATATATGGGTGCTCTGGTATTGGGTGCTTTATATTCATGGGTGCTCTGGTATTGGGTATATATTTAAACTTGTTATATCCTCTTGCTATACTGATCGCTTTATCATTATATAATGCCCCTTTCTTGTCTCTTAGGGCAGATTTTGATTTAAAGTCTGTTTTATTTGATATAAATACAGCTGCTCCTGCTTGCTTTTGTTTTCCATTTTCATGGAATATCTTTTTTCGTACCTTCACTTTTGGTCTCTGTGTGTCTTTGAGACAATGTGTTTCTTGTAGGCAGCATGTAGATGGGTCATGTTTTTTATCCATTCTGTCAATCTATGTCTTTAAATTGGAGCATATAATCTGCTTACATTCATGGTTATTATTGATAAGTGAAATCTTACTTTTGTCATTTTGTTGGTTGTTTTCTGATTGTTTCGTGTACGCTTTGTTTCTTTTTTTCTCTCATTGTTTATTCTTGTGGTTTGATTTTCAGTATCGATAAAGTTTGACTTTTCTTTTTCTAATTTGTCTATCTATTCTACCCATGGGTTTTATATTTTCAGATTCTTCATGATGGTTATTATCATTCTTACTCTTATAGATTTAGGATTCCCCTAAGCATTTCTCATAAAGCTGGTCTAGCGGTGTTAAATTCCCTTAATTTTTGCTTTTCCAAGAAAGACTTTAATTCTCCTTCATTTCTGAAGGATAGCTTTGCAGGGTATAATATTTTTAGTTGGCAGGGGTTTTGAGGGGGTGGTTTTAGTACTTTGAATCTATTATCCCAGTCTCTTCTAGCCTGTAGGGTTTCAGCTAAGTCTCCTGTTAGTCTAATGGGGATTTCCTTATATGTGACTTGATGCTTTTCTCTTGCTCTTTTCAGAATTCCCTCTTATTTTAATTTTGAGTTTGACAACAATATGTCTTGGAGAGGACCTTTTGGGGGTTAATTTATTTGGGGACCTTTGATCTTCCTGGATTCAGATGTTCACATATTTCCAAAGACTAGGGAAATTTTTAGCTATTATTTCATTGATACGTTTTCAAGAACTTTTTGTTTTCTCCTCCTCTTCGGATGACCATAATTCAAATACTTGTTCACTGAATAGTATTTCATAAATGTTATAGGCTTTTTTCATTCTTTTTTATCCTTTGTTGTTGCTGTTGCTGTTGTTTTCCTGTGTTATTCCAAAACTGCTCTGTTCAATATTAGAAATTCTTTCTTCTGTGTAATCTAGTCTCTGTTAAGACTCTGGTATATATTTTTTTATTTCATTCAATGAATTCTTTCATTCCAAGATTTTTATTTGATATTTTTATGATATCTATGTCTTTGTTAAATTTCTCATTCATATCTTGAATTGTTTTTCTGATTTTGTTGTATTGTTTATCTGTATTCTCTTATATCTCCATGAGTTTCCTTAAAATAATTGATTTGAATTCCTTTTCTGTCAAGTCAGCAATTTCTGATTCTTTGTGATCAGTTACTGGAGCATTATTGTGTTTGTTTGGTGGTTTCATGTTTCTTTTTTTTTCATGTTCCTATTTCCCCCCATTTAGTAGAATGGTCACCTCTTTGAGTTTTATAGAATGGCTTGCATAGGGAAAGTCTTTCACCTGCAAATGCATCCTAGGGTGTCAACTGAGTAGACTGCAATGGCTTTCTTCAGGATGGATGCAGTAGTATAGACTCTGTGCAGTTTCTTCAGCTGTAATCCACTTTCACTATGTCTCTGAGTGACTCAGTAACTTACACTTGGGAGGTTTGTGACAGGAGTGGCACAACTTTGCTTGGTTGGTTTATAGACTGGGTGTGTACACATGCATCCTGTGAGTCAGTCATCTCAGGAGCTGGCTCACTAGGGATGGGGTTGCTAGATTAATTCTCAGACTGAGGGTATAGGTGTGTGGGATGTCAGGGATACTTGAACTGGTTTACCATAAGGCAGGGTTACCATGCTGATTCTCTGACTGGGGGTGGGCCTTCTAGGGGCACATCAGCCAGGCTGTTTCTTATTGACTGTGTATGCGTGTAATGGCTCAGAGTCTCAGGGAAAAGTCCATGGTGGCATGACAGCTGGCCTGTTTCTCTGAGGCAGGGGCATGAGCATGCATTGCCTTGGTGCAGATCTGCCAGAGGCTGATCCACTGCACCACTTCTTGGGGCCAGGTGTGAGGTCATGCTTCCCTCAGTGGTTCAGAAGCAAATTTGCCAAGGGCAGGGCTACTGAGCTTCTTCTTGGGTAGTAGGTGAGGCACTACATGGGCCTGCAGAGGGGAAGGCTGGACAACTGCTTCTTCAGAATTAGTCAAGGCAGCTAGACAGAGCTGCAAGGAAGGTTCCAGCCAACCACTTTTTTGGTGTGTGGTCAGGAAATGGGCTATCTTAAAGGGGGCCCAGCCAGTCACTTCTCAAATCATGGGTGAGGTCAGGAAGTGGGCCTGCTAAAAGGGAGCACAGCCAGATGCTTTTCAGGTAGTGAGTGAGGCCTTAGGCACAGTTACAGAGAAATGGCCAGGCCAACCACTTCTCAGGCAGTGGGTGAGTCTGCTAGGACAGACTGTTGAGGGAGAGCTCACTTGGCTGCTTCTCTAAAAGGGTGCAAATGTGCTGCACATCTGCTGTCTCAGGGGTGTGTTCTTTAGGGTAGGGGCCCTGAGCTATTTTTCCAGGTTGGTAGCTTGGGCACACCAAATTCAACCCACTAGTGGGGGAGTGGGGGGTGTCTGCTTGTCTGATCTCTGGGTGGGGATATTGGGGTGCATCAGTTCAGCAGGCCTGGGGTTAGTTTCCCAGATGTGAAGTACTGAGGTCACAGCTACTCCTGGCCCAGGCTTCAAGCTACCAGGATCAGGGAATTTTACCCTCTCCTGTGAAGAAGCACAGTGGCTACTGGCCCCCAGGGCAGGGTATTTTCTTGCAGTGGTTCTGGTTGAAAGATGGCACCATACTGTGTTGCCTTGGGTCACAATGCTGGGGATTAAGTACATCATGTGCTGCTGTTCTGGAGTAATGCCGTGCATGTATTGTAGGCAACTTCCCATACTTGGCTCCAGGCTTGCAAAGGCTGTAGAATCCTCCTGCGGTAGGAACTGCAGTCCTCTGTGGAGTGGATGGGGGTTGGTGCAGGCCTTCTTCCTACATTTTCCTCAGAAGGGGAAGTCCCTCCTGCACCAATAATTGTGGCAGAAATGTGGCAGATGGGGCAGTGTGTCTCCTTCTCCTCTCTATGCTGCCATTCTGGGATTTTGTGCTCCACAGGGATCTAGCCAGTCTCCTGTTATACTCCTGCACTCTCCCACAGACTTTTCCATCAACAATTACCTGTGTGTTTGCTATCCTGGTTCTTTTCTGTTGGAGGGATGCACCCCAGGCATCTCTAGTCATCATCTTACCTATTTACTTATTTTTTAGCTGACTTGTATTGATTGTCCGTATTTATGGGGTACAGAGTTATATTTCAATACACGTATACAATGTGTGATGATCAAATAACGTATTTATCATTGCAAAACTTTCTTCTTTGTGCTGAGAACATTCTATCTCTTCTCTTCTAGCCATTTCAGACCATGCAATAAATTATTATTAATTATAGATGCCTAACACTACGGTACACCACTAGAACTTACTTTTCTTATGTAGCTGTGATTTGGTATCCAAACACTATTTCTACAGACATTTTTCTATAATTACATTTCAACACATTTTAATAGGTGATCATGAAAACCTAACAAGAATATTTCAAAAGAAGAAAATTATAATCGAGCCTTTCATATAAACATAGGTAAAAATAAATTTTTTAAACTGGAAAAAAAGAATACTCTCATGACCTTACTGCTCATGTCACAGAGTTAGTAGATAATACACAAAAATTTAAATAAAGATCAATTTCCACTCCCCCCCCAAATCAGAGCACTAACCCCACTCACTAACCCAAATATCTAAAAGTAGGACCATAGAATAAGGAGGAGAGTTCTGAGTAAGAAAACAAGGACTTAGAAGGCAGGAATGAGTCAAGGGTTGTTTCCAGAGAGATGGAGATGGATGGTCTTGAAAAAAGAAGAAGAAGAAGAAAGGACATCCATGAATGTAACTGTTTCATAAAAATAAAATCCACAGTCCATGGCAATGGGAATAATCAAGTACTCATTTTTCATTTCCATGTATTTCTCACTTGTGCTTATTGCCACAATGTGGTTGAACTTGAAGTGCAGTCAGCAAGGATGCCCACTCTCACCACTCCTATTTAACATAGTACTGGAGGTACTAGCCGGAGCAATCAGGCAAGAGAAAGAAATAAAGGGCATCCACATTGGAAAAGATGAAGTCAAATTGTCCTTGTTTGCAGATTACATGATTCTATATACAAAAAAACCTAAATACTCTACCAAGAAACTTGTAGAGCTGATTAATAATTTCAGTAATGTTACAGGATATAAAATCAACATTCCCAAATCAGTTGCATTTATATTCTGCAATAACTAACAGAAAGAGAAATCAAGAAAGTCCATTTACAATAGTCGCACACACATACACACACACAAAAAAAGAAAAAACCCTAGGAATCAACTTAACCAACAAGGTAAAAGATCTCTACAACAAGAACTACAAATCACTACTGAAGAAATTTTAAAAGATTTTTTTTAATGGAAAGACATTCCATGCTCTTGAGTTGGAAGAATCAACATTGTAAAAATGTCCATATTACCCAAAGTAATCTACAGATTCAATGCAATCCCCATCAAAATACCAATGACAGTCTTCACAGAAATAGAAAACACAATCCTAACATTCATATGGAACAACAAAAGACCAAAAATAGCCAAAGCAATCCTGAACAAAAAAAAATAAAGCCAGAGGCACAACACCACCTGACTACAAAGCAGAGACAAATTATACTACAAAGCAGAGACAAAATCAAGATGGCAAAATAGATGGTTCCCAGAATCACTCTCTCCCACAATTGACCAATTTACAACTATAAAAAAGCAAAGACTGCCAAGCTGGGCCACTAGAGCTCAGAAGAGGAGGAGAGACCTACAGAGTTCACGAAAGTGGAAGAAGCCACGATGAGAGCAAGAAGGGACTGCTCCAACCATTTTGAGCCCTGGCCATTTCAAGGCTGGCCCTGGTGAGCACACAGAGCAAGAGCTGGCAAAAACCACAGCTGTGCCCTTTGGGTGAAGTTGCTTGAAGACTGCACAGGAGAGGAGGGCCTTGGTGACCCCCAGGCCAGCAAAACCACTGACAGAATTCCTGTGGACTCACATAGGAAGGGTCACAAACAACTGAAAAAAGGAGCCACTCAAAGGCCGGTGAGTCACTGCAAGGGACCAGTGTACAGCCCACCCCATGGGAAGTGTTTGGAGTTCAGGTGGTGGGGGAGATGGGCACACTAGGGAAACACTGGGGCACAGCATGGACAGCTGATCAGAGGGATCAGCTCAGGCGCACTCATTGGAGACTGATCAGGAATATGGAACCGCAGGGGGTGCAGTTTGCTGAAAAGACTCAGGCCCAGACCAGAGTTTCCACATAACCCAGGTGTACCGGACCTCACAAGATCTGGAAGAACGTACAAGGTAACCAATTAAAGCCTGAGCTGCTCCCCTCCCAGGGTCCTGAGGCTCTGCCTGCCCTCCTGAAGAACCCCATCCACTCAAGCAGAGGAGCAGCCAAATGCCCTAGCACCTCTCTTGGGGGACTGAAGTCCTGCCTGCCCCAGGCAACCCTGCCCACAAAAAAGCAACAATATATGACACCCCAAAGGAATGCAATATTTCTCCAGTAACGAACCACAAAGAAAAGGACACATAAAATGCCTTCAAAGAAATTCAAAATAATTATCTTTTAAAAACTCTGCAAGATGGAAGAAAATACAGATAAACGATTCAACAAAATGAGAAAAACTATTTGTGGTACCAATTAGAAACTCAGCAAAAAGAGATATTTTTTATTTTAAAAAAGCAGAAATCTTGGAACTGAAGAATTCATTGAATGACATAAAAAATATAACCTAAAGCTTAAGAAACAGGCACGATAAAGCAGAAGAAAGAATTTCTAAACTTGAAGGCAGGTCTTTTGAAATAACCCAGTCAGATGAAAAATATTTATACACCAAAATAAAAGAATGGAGAAATGTTAAGCATACATTCTATGAAGGGAGTTCAAGAAGGAGAAGAGAAAGGAAAAGGAATCAAAACTTATTTAATGAAATGATAGCTGAAAATGTCATAAGTTTTGAGAGAAATTTAAACTTTCAGATTCAAGAAGATCAAAAATCCCCACACAGATTAAACCCAAAAATGTCATTTCTAAGGCACATCACAGTAAAACTGTCAAAAGTCAAATACAAAGAGAGAATTCTAAAAACAGTAAGAGAAAACCATCAAGTAACATATAAGGGAATCCCCATCAGATTAACAGCAAATTTCACAACAGAAAACTTACAGGCAAAAAGAGAATAACATGATATATTCAAAGTGTTAAAAGAAAAAAACTGTCAGCCACAAATAACGTACCAAGGAAAGCTATGCGTGAGAAATGAAAGTGAAATAGTATCTTTCCCAGACAAACAAGAACTGAGGAAATTCATCACAACTACACTTCATCATGAAAACAAGGCACAGTATAAAACTCACTGAGACAACCGTAAGCAAATGAGATAGAGAAATTACATCTTATCACTACAGAAAACAGTCAAACTGCAAAGACAAACAATGAAAGAGAAATAAGGGAACAAAAGATATGCAAACAACCATAAAACAGTTAACAAAATGTCAGGAGTAAGGCCACACATTTCAATAAAAACTCTAAATGTAAACAAGTTAAATTCCTCGTTTAAAAGAGAGAGACAAGCTGAAAGAATTAAAAAGAAGACCCAACTACAAGCAGCCTATAACAAACTCACTTTACCTGTACAGACTCACATAGACTAAACATAAAGACATGGAAAAAGATATTCCACACAAATCAAAACCAAAAGCAAGAAGGTGTAGCTATACTTACACTGAATTGAATAGACTTTAAATCAAAAACTATAAAACGAGGAGCCAACACGGCAGACTAAAGGTGCCCGATGTGCAATTCTCCCACAGAAAGGGACCAGAGTAAGAAATGGACAGCTATTTATGGGGAAAGCGTTGGTAGGGGAGAGCATGGGAGGGCAGCAGGAGCCTGGTGAGAACCCTGTGGAGCATGAAATCCAAGCAGGGTGGTGTAAAGGAGAAAGAGACATGCAGCGGTGTAGAGGACAAAGAGACATGCAGTTTCAGCTGCCACCATGTCTCCAACACTAGGATCAGCACAGGAGGAATTTTTCCTTGCAGCAAAAAAAAAAAAAAAACTACTCACTTATGATCACTTCCTAGCACTAACCCTCTCTTGCCTGTGCCCCAGCCCACCCCCACCACTGCCACAGTCACATGTGCCATGGTCTAGTCCCAGAGCTGTAACACTTCTCCCCACAAAGGACTTCATCATATGCAGTGCACCTCACCACACAGCCGAAATTGCTCACACATCTCTGCCTGCCCCCTGTGTAGCCCAAACCACCTGTGCAGGCCCAGACCCCCCAGCTGCCCAGTGGGGCCTACCTGCCCAGCAGCCCATGCAACCCCACCCACCTTTCTGGGCCCAACCATCTAGCCACCCAGAGGGCTTCAGCTGCCCCACCCACCCACATGGTCTCAGCCACCCAGGCACCTGTACAACTCCCACAACTGAATGGGCCCAGTCATCCAGCTGCCCACACAGCCCTAAATGCCCCAGTTGTCCCAGCTGCCTACATGGCCCCACCTGCCTAGCTGCCCACATGACCCCACCCACCTGTACAGGCCCAGCTGTCTAGCTGCCTGTGCAGCTCCAGCCACCCCAGCCACCCTTGCAGTCCTAACCATTCAGTTGCCAAACAACAACATCTGCCTGCATGGTCCCAGCCACCTCTCTGGGCTCAGTCATCCAACCTCTCATATGGCCACAGCCCCCACAGGTGCCCATGCAGGCCCAAATACCCAGCCACCTGTGCAGCCCCACATGCCCATGTGGGTGCAGCCATCCAGAAGCCCATGAGATCCCAACTGGCCAACTACCCACACAGCAGGTCCAACCACCCAGATGTGCACACAGCCCCACCAGAACTGGCCTGTTTGTGCAGCCCCAACAACAGAAGCAGCCACCAGTGCTTTCCAGAACTACTGAGTCTACCAAAACCACTGAGACTACTGAGTTAACCTGGAAGCAAAACTAAAACACCCCATCCAATGGGCAATATAAAACAAATCTACAGGAGGCAGTCTCTCTTCTCAAAAGCCACCCCAGAGTAACAGAAGAAGCAATTGCTCCACCAGATGACCAGAAATCAACATAGAAATACTAGAATTATGAGAAAAACAAAAAATATGACACCACCAAAGGAATACTATAATTCTCAAATGCCAGAACCTAAACAACAGGAAACCCTTGAAATATCTGAAAAGGAATTCCCAGTAACAATCTAAAAGAAACTCAGTGAGATACAAGAAGACTCATATAGTGGACAAAATGAAATGAGAACAACAATCCAGGACATGAAGTAGGAAATTTACAAAGAAATAAGTGCCATGTAAAAAAACAAAAAAAGAATGTAGCAGAACTTCTGGAATTGAAAGCCCCACCAGAACTGGCCTGTTTGTGCAGCCCCAACAACAGAAGCAGCCACCAGTGCTTTCCAGAACTACTGAGTCTACCAAAACCACTGAGACTACTGAGTTAACCTGGAAGCAAAACTAAAACACCCCATCCAATGGGCAATATAAAACAAATCTACAGGAGGCAGTCTCTCTTCTCAAAAGCCACCCCAGAGTAACAGAAGAAGCAATTGCTCCACCAGATGACCAGAAATCAACATAGAAATACTAGAATTATGAGAAAAACAAAAAATATGACACCACCAAAGGAATACTATAATTCTCAAATGCCAGAACCTAAACAACAGGAAACCCTTGAAATATCTGAAAAGGAATTCCCAGTAACAATCTACAAGAAACTCAGTGAAATACAAGAAGACTCATATAGTGGACAAAATGAAATGAGAAAAACAATCCAGGACATGAAGTAGGAAATTTACAAAGAAATAAATGCCATGTAAAAAAAAAGAAAAAAGAATGTAGCAGAACTCCTGGAATTGAAAGATTCATTCAACAAATTAAAAACTACAATTAATAGCAGCAGGCTAGAGGAAACAGAAAAAAGAATTTCTGATCTTGAAGACAGACTGAAATAACAAGCAGACGAAAAAAAGAAGAAAGTATTTTTAAAAATGGAGAAAATCCAAGAGAGCTAGCAGATAATGTTAAGTGCACAAACATCTGAATCAGGGCTGTTCCAGAAGTGGAGGAGAAAGGAAAAGTTATTGAAAACCTACTCGATGAGATAATAGCAACAAACTTCTTAGGTTTGGTAGAGATGTAGATGTCCATATCCGGGAGACTCAAAGATCCCCCAACAGATTCAAACCAGAAAAGTCCTCTCTAAGACACATTGTTGTCAAACTGTCAAAATTCAAAGACAAAGAGAAAATCCAAAAAACAGCAAGAAAAAAGTATCAAGTCACCTGTAAGGGAGTACCCATCAGAATAACAACAGACTTCTAAGCAGAAACCCTACAGTCCAGAAGAGAATGGGATGATAGACTCAAAGTACTAAAAGAAAGAAACTGCTGACTAAGAATACTATACCCAGCAAGACTATCATCAGAAACAAAAGAGAAATAGTGAATTTCTCAGACAAACAAAAGCTGCAGGAGTTCATCACCAAATGAACAGCTCTACAAGAAATCCTTAAGGGAGTCTTGCACCTGGAACTCAAGAAAAGATAATCACTACCATCAATCCATGAGAAAGACTGGTAAAATAGACATGCAAATGAGAAAGAGAAAGAGACTGTACCACACCACCTCAAAAAACCGACAAACTAGTTCCAGTCAAGATGGCAGAATAGACAGTCCTCAGCGTCACACTCTCCCACAAATCAACCAATTTACAACTATAAAAATGTAACATTGGCCAAGCTGGGGGGGGGGGGGCACTAGAGCTCAGGGGAAGAGGAGGAAATACCTACAGAGTTCATGAAGTCAGGAGAAACCACAATGAGCGAAAGAAAAAACCACTCTGAGCATTTTGGGCTGCCGCAGCTTTAAGGCTCCAGCTGCTGAGTTCATGGAGCAGGAACTGACAGAAGCTGCAGCTGTGCCCGTCAGATGCAGTTACTTAGAGGCAGCAGGCAAGAAGAGAGCCTTGGTGGCCCCCAGGACAGCAAGACCACTAATAGGGTTCCCATGGACCCACACAGGAGCAAGGAGCCAGAACAGCTCTAAAAGGGGAGCCATTCAGAGGTCAGTGAGTCATTGCAAGGGACTGGTGCAGGGCCTGTCCCATGGGAAATGTTTGGAGTATGGGTAGTAGGGGAGACGGGCCAACCTGGGACACAGCAAGGACAGCCAATCCACCCCCCAATCAGCACAGGACCACTCAGAGAAGACTGGTTGGGAATGCAGAATTGCATGGGGTGCAGTTTGATGAAAAAATTCAGGTCCGAATAAAAGCCATATATGACAAACCCACTGCCAGTATTGTCCCAAATGAGGAAAAGCTGAAAGATTTTCCTTTAGGAACAGGAACAAGACAAGGATGCCCAATCCTACGACTCCTATTTAACACATTATTGGAAGTACTTGCCAGAGCATTCGGGCAAGAAAAACAAATAAAGGACACCCAAATTGGAAAAGATAAAATAAATTTGTCCCTGTTTGCAGATAACATGATCCCATATATACGAAACCCTGAAGACTCTTCCAAAAAACTCTTAGGTCTGATAAACCAATTCAGTAAAGTTGCAAGACACAAAATCTGTATACAAAAATCAGTACTAATATTGTACTCCAACTATAAACTAGCAGAAAAAGAAATGAAAAAAGCAAGCCCATTTACAATACTCACCAAGAAAAAGCCAAGAAAAGACTTTCCACAAAACCTAGGTGCACCAAGTATCTGGAGAGCCAGAAATACCTATAAGGTCAACCATTAAACCTGAGCTGCACAAAAAGCCCTTCCTAGGGAAAAAGCAGCAAAGCAGCAATTTAGCTCAACCGCAAAGCTCAAGTACTGGTTCCCACAGAAAGTTCCCCCATTTTAGAAGTAAGTAAAGGACAAAAAATTACTTCTGGCCCAGGCACACCACCAGTGCCTTGGCACCTGCCAGGAGACATGAGGCATGGAACTGGGAACCGACCCCCACCCACAACCACTCAGACCCCCACCCACAACCACTCATACCACCAGTGCCTTGGGGCCTGCCTGGGAATCTGAGGCAGGGGAAAAGGGGACCAGACCCCCCCTCCCACAATCAGGCACACAGCATCAGTGCCTCTGGGCCTACCCAGTGTCCAGAGGCACATAGAAGGGGACCAGAACCCCTCCCATAACAAGGCACTCTGTGGCAGTGCCTTGGGGCCTGCCCAGGAACTCGAGGAATGGAGCCAGGAACTGGACCCCCTGCCCACAACTAGGCACACTTCCAGCACTGTGGGGCCCTGCTCGGGGGCCCAGGGTATGGATCTGGGGACTGGATGTCCCTCCCACAACCAGACACACCACACCAGTGCATCAGGGCCCACCCGGGTACCTGAGGTATGGAGAAGGGGACTGGACCCCTCTCCCACAACCAGGCACACTGCACCAGTACCTCGGGGCCCACCTAGGAAACAAGGCAAGGGGAAGGAGTCTGGACCCCCCTCCCACAACCAGGCAGACCACACCAGCAATTTGGGGTCTGCCCAGGGACCTGAGGCATGGAGAAGGGAGACGGACTACTCACCCATAACCAGACATACCACCACTGCCTCAGGGCTGGGACTGGATCCCCCTCCCACAACCAGGCACATCATGCCAGCACCTCAGAGCCCTGCTGGGGACCTGAGTCATGGATCCAGGTCCTGGGACCCCCTCCCACAACCAGGCACACTGCACCAGCTCCTTGGAGCCCACCCATGGACCCGAGGTATGGGGAAGGGGACCAGGCCCCCCTCCCACAACCAGGTACACCATGCCAGTGCCTTGGTGCCTGCCCAGGGACACAAGGTATGGAGCCAGGGACCGGAACCCTCTCCCACAATGTGGCACACCACGCCAGCACCTCGGGGACCAACCGGTGACCCAAAGCATGGAGCCAGGTACCAGACACTCCCCACAAACAGGCAAACTGCCAGCACCAAGGAGCATGCCAAAAACATCACCTCCATGTGGGTGGCCCAACACAGCCACCACCATAACCATGGCTGACATGAAAGCAGCTAGATGCCACAACTACCAAGCTGATGGTCCACCAGCCACTGGAGTGCATTGACACAAGGAGAGTCACCAGCAGAGATAAAGAAGAGGATGTCTCTCTCCACAAAGCCCATTTCAGAGTGACAGAAACAGCATCTGCTCTATGGTAATATTGGGGGACCTGACCACACCTCTCAGCATTGCACAGATCATCTACACAACAAATCAACAGAATAACCATTATTCTTTCAGAAGGAGAGAAGAAATCTTGGGTAATTAGAGGGGAGAGGGGGAGGGAAAGGGGGATAGGGAGAGATTGGACAAGGGGCATAAAGAATAATTATGATTTGTAACAATATATACGCTAGTAATATTGATT
>NW_007731485.1:151347-153737 GCF_000696425.1 Galeopterus variegatus
TGATAATAAAGACACATCATATCAAAACCTATGGGATTCTTAAACATCAACACTAAGAGGACGGTTATTGCAGTAAATGCTTGCATCAAAAGAATAGATATACTTTAAGCTAACCACTTAATATTAACCTCAAATAACCTGAAATCAAGAACAATGCAATCCCAAAATTAGTAGATGGAAAAAAATAATTAAGATCAGACCATAACTAAATGAAAAAGAGACCCAAAACATGATACAAAAGATCAATGAAACAAAAAGTTGGTTTTTTTAAGAAGATAAGCAAAACAGACACACCATTAGCCAGATGAACTAAAAAAGGGAGAGAGAAAACACAAATCAGATACGAAAAAGGATAAATCACAATTGATACCACAGAAATACAAAGAATCATTTGACACTATTAAGGACAATTATATGCCAACCAATTTCAAAACATGGAGAAAATGGATAAATTTCTGGGCACATACAAACTATCAAGACTGAACCAGGAAGAAATAGAAAACCTGAACAGACCAATAAAGAGCAATGATATTGAAGCAGTAATTAGAAGTCTCCCAAAAAGAAAACCTCAGGACCAGATGTCTTCACAGCTGAACTCTACCAAACTTTTAAGGAGAAAATAGTGCCAATTCTTTTCAAATTATCCCCCCAAAATTGAAACAGAAGCCACTTTCCCAAACTCATTCTATGAGGACAGCATCACCCTGCTACCAAAACCAGACAAAGATAGAACAAGAAAAGAAAACTACAGGCCAATATGTTTGATGAATATCGACACAAAAATCCTCAACAAAACAGTAGCAAACAGAATACAGCAGCACATTATAAACATTACACAACATGATCAAGTGGTATTCATCTCAGGGATACAAGGATGATTCAAGATAAGCAAATTGATAAATGTGATACACCACATCAACAAAATCAAGAACAAAAACCATATGACCATCTCAACAGATGCAGAAAAAGCATTTGACAAAATTCAACATCCTGTCATGATAAAGACTCCCAAGAAATTACGTATAGAGGAAAGGAGTCACAACCCAATAAAAGCCATATATGACAAACGCACTGCCATTATTGTCCCAAATGAGGAAAAGCTGAAAGATTTTCCTTTTGGAACAGAAACAAGACAAGGATGCCCAATCCTACGACTCCTATTTAACACATTATTGGAAGNACAATAATAGTTGGGGAATAGAACACCCCTCTCTCAGCATTGGAAACATCATCTAGGCAAAAAATCAAAAGAGAAACAGAGGATTTAAACTACGATTTAGACAGTTTGGACTGGGAAGACATTTAGAGTTCGTTCATTCCCACAACTACAGAATATTCATTCTTCTCACCAGCACATGGAACATTCTCCAATACAGATCACATAATAGGTCACAAATTAAGTCCCAACAAATTTTTTTAATTGAATTCATTTCAAATATCTTCTCAGACCACAATGGATTAATACTAGAAATCATTAACCAAAACTTGGGAAACCATACAAATACATGGAAATTAAACAACAGGCTCCTAAACAAGCTAAGAGTCAAAGAAGAAATTAAACAGGAAATTTAAAGATTTCTTCAAACTAATGATAATAAAGACACATCATATCAAAACCTATGGGATTCTTAAACATCAACACTAAGAGGANAATAGGCAAAGGAGCTGAATAGACATTTCTCAAAGGAAGATATATAAATGGCCAACAGGTGCATGAAAAATGCTCAACATAACTAATCATCAGGAAAATGCAAATCAAAACTACATTGACATATCATCTCATCCCAAACCATGAATAATGAGGATACAGAGAAAGGGGAACCCTTCTACACTGTTAGTGGGACTGTAAATTAATGCAACCATTATGGAAAACAGTACGAAGTTTTCTCGAACAACTACGGATAGAACTACCATAAGATCCCGCAATCCCACTTCTGGGTATATACCCAAGGAATGGAAATTATCATGTCTGGGGGATACCTGCACTCCCATGTTTATTGCAGCTCTATTTCTAGTAGCCAAGATACGGAACCAACCTAAATGTCCATTGATGGATGACAGGATAAGAAAAAGATGGTATACATACACTTGCAATACTACTCTGCCATGAAAAAAAAGGAATGAAATTCTGCCATTCACAGCAACATGGATGAGCTTGGAGAAAATTATGTTAAGTGAAATAAGCTAGGCGCAGACAGAGAAATGTTGCTTGTCCTCACTCATAAGTAGGAGCTAAGAAAGTTGATCTTATGAATGTAGAAAGTAAAATGGTGGTTACCAAACATTAGGACGAATAAGGAGGAGGGTGGATAGTGAGTGGTTTGTTAAGAGATACAAAATTACAGCTAGATAGGAGAAATAAGATCTAGTGTTCAACAGCACTGTAGGGC
>NW_007731485.1:155553-156384 GCF_000696425.1 Galeopterus variegatus
TGTACTATATATACTGCATATTACACATGAAGAAGATTGCAAAGCTCAAATAAAAACAACAAAATATACCAACAGCATTTAATATGAGAACAGAATCTGATCATTCTGAATATGAAGGATTAGGTCAGAGATGTGTTTCAAGTCTGACCATAGTAAAAGATGTGGAGGGACAGGTCTAGTCTGAGCAACTTCCATTAAGACATATTCCTCCCTCAGCTGGGCTCCCTTCCCTGCTGTATGTGCACAATTACTATATTGTCCAGTAGTCCTTTACTGGGTACATACCCAAGGGAATTAAGGTGTCTATGTTGTAGAGAAGTCTGCACTCTTATGTCCATTGCAGCATTATTCAAAATAGCCAAGATATGGAAACAAGCTAAGTGTTCATCAACAGATGAATGAATTTTTTTAATCTGGTGTATACACTCAATGGAATATTATTCAACCTTAAAAANTAGAAGAGAGGATTTTAAAGAAATGACAAGTGTTCAAGGTAATAAAAAAAGATCACTGGTTTCCAGGGTTTCTGGTGGAGGGAAGGAGGGAGGTATTATATAAATAGGTGGAGTACAGAGGATTTTTAGGGCAGTGAAACTATGCTGTATGATATTATAATGGTGAGTAAATGACTATGCATTTGGCAAAACCCATAGAACTGTACAACACAAAGAAGGAACCCTAATGTAATCTTTATTTAATAATAATATGTCAATATTGACTCACAAATCTAGCAAATGTACCATGTTAATGTAAGATGCTAATAATAGGAGAAACATAATTTATATGTGTGTTGAAGTGGCATACAAACTGTCTATATTTTCTACTCCATTT
>NW_007731485.1:158452-158742 GCF_000696425.1 Galeopterus variegatus
GTGCTGTGGTCAACCTGTCAACTACATGAGCTGTGCCGCCTCACGGCATCCTGTGCACTTTTCTGTTTTGCAGGGTCGCTGCCTCCTGTCAGCAGAAGCAACACCATGTCTTCTGTGTTCCTCAGCCTGGCGTGTCTTGGTGAGTCCCGGAGGGCAATGAAGGGAGGGAACACGACAGTGGACATATTGGTCTGGGAGGCTGGGTCTCCCCACAGCAGAGAGCCCTGCTTCCCTGGAGCAGGTGGGCATTGATGTCTGAGTTTATATTTAGCCCAGCATGGGCCTGGCTG
>NW_007731486.1:0-4494 GCF_000696425.1 Galeopterus variegatus
AACTGAACAAAGACTGTGTGAAAACTGCCGTGGGAGGTTTGGGATCTGGCCTGGACGTGGCGGACGTCACTTCTGCCAGCATTCAGCTGGTGGGACTAGCCATGTGTCCTGTCTAGATGCTGTGGGTTTGGGCAAAGTAGTCCACTTGGATAGAGTTGAGCAACTAGCCAGGCCCTGTCGCATGACGCCATCATTTTGTCTCCCCCAGTGTACTGTGAACTATTCAAAAACAGGGAGTGAGTCTTATTTATTTTCTTATCTCTGTTTTTAGTGGAGTACCTCATATATAGTATGGATACTGTATATGCTTGTGAAATTATATCAAATTTTATATTTCTTTTGTAAAAATGAGAATTACCTTATAGTCAACACATTGTCTATAAGTTTAGAATCTTTATATGTGGTCATGTAGTACAGTATTTTTTTTAATAATCTAAATGCAACTTTTCTCTTGATCTTCTTCAAATAGCTCATCATATCCTCATTAGCTGTAGGCAGTAGTTTAGTAGTCCATTATATCTGCCACTCTGTTTTAAATAACAGCTTCAAATTCTGACAGGTTGACTCACTTCTCAGATTTCTGAAGCTGAGTGCTTGGTAGCTGTGGATTTTCAACAAANTGGACTCTCACTTTCTGCATTGCAATGAGATAGAATTTGCAGGATGTCAAGAGACAGACTGGTTAAAAAGGTTTTACTCTTAATTTTGTCTCTACCAGATGCAGTGCCAGGTATCATCCAGATAAATATGCCCTACATTGCTGCACGCTCTGCCTCAAGGTGAGGTTGTTAAACTCTCCTAGTGGTCCTAGGCCCACAGGTGACAGAGCCAACTTGGTGATGGAAGCAGATGACAGAAGAGAGGGCTGCAACTCTTGGCTAAACTCCTATCAGTAAGACCAGAGAATCACACTGCCAGGGGAAATGATCAGACCTATTTTATTGCCTTATTTGGGGCAGAAATTAAGGGCTTATAGGGCATTCCAGCCATGGACTTCTGATTCCTTTTTCAGGAGATTTAAGACAAGTTTTGCCACTATTCTTTTATGGAGGCATGAGCCCTAGAAATGGTGACCTCCAAGCAAAGAAGGGGTTTTGATAGAGGCTATGAAGATGTAATCTGTGCTTCTTCCTCTCCACAGAGAGATGCCCTTTTTCTGCAAAGGGGTGCAGAAATCATGGGGAATCTGTCTTCAGAATGATGGGAAGTAGCTGTGGTCTCTTAATCCCATCTGAGTCAGAAAAAAATGTATATTCAGTGATGCCTCAGTCAGACTCCCAAGCAGGAGATGCTTTGCTGCATTTGTCTATAACAGTCTGACAGTCTAAAAGTTACTTGAGAGAAGATTTAGAGAGCGACTTTGGGTAAAGCATTGTGTTTTCTGCTGGGGATATAGAGTAAAGTAAGGCTCAGTATCTGCCCTCAGTAGGCTTATAGACAAAAAGGGCAGAGAGAACCATGTCAATAAACTGAACAAGTTTGATAGAGGGGTTTTGGGGGGTGTTGGACAGAGGGAGCTTTGCTTGGGGCCAGGGGAGGTGGGGCAGGTTTCACTCCCTGAGCTGTACCTGGGCAGAATTCTAAACAGTGAATGGACACTTGCCTCTGTTTGAAGGTAAAAAGGTAGTTTTTGTGGGGCATGGTAGGAGAGAAGAGGATAGTAGTATGGCATGTTTCCCAAGGGTGATTATGGGAGGGAGTAGTAGGGGTAAGGCAGGGTCAAAGCCAAGGGGGCCTTTGTTATGACTAGCTGAAGAGCTTGAGGATTCATGCAGCATTCTGGGCAGGGTGGTGGTACTATTTGATTTGCCTTTTTGTATTGATTGCCCTGGAGAATGGAGATAGAAGGAGCTAAGAATGGACCTGGCAGAACTGGTTCAGGTCCTGCTGTGGGTGTGGAGGTTAGACACACTGAAGCAGAGGAGGAAATAAGCTTTGAGGTTTGAGAGCCAAAGTCATCAGATTTGGGGTTGACTGTGTGTGGTAAGGGAAGCGTAGGTGGAATTGGGGGAGAGGGAGCAGTCTAAAGTTTTTGAATTCACTATTCAGCATGCATTCCAATGAATATGCCTGTGTTCCGGCCACTGAGGCCTGGGGGTACAGAGAAAAGTAAGACATGCTCTGTGTCCTTTAAGGTACCTCATGGGTAGTGCTAGGGGAGGTGGGGGACTGAGGACACATAAAAGGGTTATGATGAGTGTGAAGGCCTGGCTCAGATTGTACATCATGAGTTCATAAAGATGCCAATCTTTTTTTTTTTTTTTTTAAAGGATGACTGGTAAGGGGATCTTAACCCTTGACTTGGTGTTGGCAGCACCACACTCTCCCAAGTGAGCCATGGGCTGGCCCTCAAGATGCCAATCTTTTGTATCAGTTCTTTGGCATCAGACTAGAGCCTTGATTCAACATTGTGATTTTAGGACAGATGTGGAAAAAAATGTGGTGTCCAGAAATAAAATTTGTTAGACTCAAATAAACTAAATAAAAGTTAACATATAAAATCATATCAGTGGCTTTCAGACTTTTTTGATAAGTCACATTGGCTGGAAATCCTGTTCGCCCCTTCAAACCTGCTCTTGACCCTTCTCAAGTCCCCTCTGTAACCCAGGAGGCTGAGCAGTGTGGATTCTCTTGTTCTCTGGTTTCTAGTTAGGGTCAGCCACTGGGGAGGACCCATAAGGAGAACAGAAGGTGGGCAGCTACCTAACTGCCAGGTCACTGAGGGCTGGCTGCAGCGCTTTCTTAGTCCACAGCTCCTGTCAGGCAACCTACTCCACACACTTGTCTCTTGTGTGTCAACATCACTCCTTTTCCTGGTCCCTGGGGCCTAGCCTATGGCAAGGGCTCTCTATTATGATCACTGTCCCTTAATGGTTTCCCTTAACCATGGCAAACTTTATGAATCATTTTTTAAATTAAACTCCTAAGTGTCTAGTTTGAGTAAACCATCTGTTTCCTGCCAAGATTTGGACTGATAAACACAGTAAGAAGTATGTTTTCCTTCATGACCCAGTACTCTCTCTCACACACACACACACACACACACACACACACACGCATGCACAACTGAAACAAAAATATCATGAAAGACTACTTACTCTTACCATGAATGATGCCCTCTGACTTTTTTATTCTGTTTTACTTAAGAAAAAAAAAGTAGTTGCGACACACTAAATTGATGTTACTGCCCATTAATGGGTTAGTGATCATAATTAGAAAATCACTGGGACTACCTGATGTTTAGGGATATTGACTAGACCATCAGGTCAGGTGACTCTTAAATCCCCACAGCTTTAAGATCTGATTGCTTTATGGATTGAAATAAAATATGAGGCTGAAGTTAAATTCCTAAAATCAAGTATACATTGTAAGTGTTTAAATGAATTTTTTTTGGAATTACAATTCACAGGATCTCATGTACAGTAGAGATAAGAGTTAGGTCTTGAGACTTGTGAATAGCTAGCACATGAGTTGTGCCCAGAAGTCCCTGTGACTTGATAAAATCTTGGAGAAATTGAAAGAGTTTTACTTGTCTTCTTGTATTTCTTTCGTCATGACATAGTAATAGTGTTGGTAACTTTAAGTATAGGTCTGGATTACTTCCTTTTGTAGCAAAGAGTTGAGGAAATGCAAGATGGATAAATAATCCTTGTCTCTGTATTTATAGGCACATTCATAGAGATTCAGTGGGTTTGAGTTTTGACAGCAGTGTTTGATCAGAAACATTTTCCAGAACCTTAAAAAACCACAACTCTAGTTCAGAAATTACTAGTAAATTTTTTGGGGGGTGGGGTGGGTAGTTGTACTTAGATTTGCATTTCAGATTTTCCTCCCTTTTGTGCTGCTTCTGTCTGTGGGTGAGGAAAGGGCACTTGGAAATGTGACTATGGAGAGTGAGGGCACTCCTGCTGTATTAGTTGCTTAGGGCTTCCATAACATTGTACCACAGGTGGGTGTCTTAAAAAGAGGGAAATCTGTTTTCTCATATTTCTGGAGCCTAGAGTCCAAAATCAGCGTGTTGGCAGGGGCATGCTGCCTTTGAAGCCTGTAGGCGAGGAGGCTTCCTTGTCTCTTCCAGATTCTGGTAGCCCCAGGCATTCTTTAGCTTGTGGCAGCATCATTCCAATTCCACCTCTGTCTTTTTACATGCAGTCTTCCCTCTATGTCTGTTTCTTCTCCTTGTCTTATAAGAACACCAGTCAAGCTGGATTAGGGCATACCCTAATAACTTTTTATTTGTAAAGACCCTACTTCTAAATAAAGGCACATTCACAGGTACTAGGGGTCAGCACCTCCACATATTCATTTTTTGGGTAAGAGCACAGTTTAACCCATAGCAATTGCTATTCAGTTTAATGCATTTTTTCTTGCTTTTACTATAAGATACATTGAGAAAATTCTGTTGATTTCCTGCTTGCCTTCCCCACAATGTCACTCTCTTTATTCCTCAATTTCTTTTTACTCCAAAATTATCCACAGATAACTTGTTTTCTG
>NW_007731486.1:6231-7467 GCF_000696425.1 Galeopterus variegatus
AATAATAATGAAAATCAGTTGTGGGGTGCTGATGAGAGCACTGTAAGAAAATTACACGTTTTTCCAAAATTGGAGAGATGATACGTTTGTGCAAAAAGTGGAGAGATGCTTTATGTGGGAATGCCTCTGCACATATTGGGCTACTTGCTGCTGTAGCCTCAAAGGTCACTATGTTGGCCACCATCAAGATGACACAAAACCTTTTTTCTGAATGTTTGCCATGCTGTTTCTTGTTGGGGCTGTAATACTGAACTGAGATTTTCTAAGTGTGTGGTACAGTTTATAATGGGACTACAAGAGACTCAGATTAGTGGTTTCAATGACTGAAGCTTTGTCTGCTGATCAGTGCTGATGGAGTCAAAATATTGGGAAGGCAAAGTCTGAAAAGGGATGAGGTTTCATAGATGAAGACTATAGAGTCACAAAATATGCAGTAAAGTGCTGGGCTCAAATCAGTTGGACTCTGAGGCAAGCCTTGCCTCNTTTTTTGGGTAAGAGCACAGTTTAACCCATAGCAATTGCTATTCAGTTTAATGCATTTTTTCTTGCTTTTACTATAAGATACATTGAGAAAATTCTGTTGATTTCCTGCTTGCCTTCCCCACAATGTCACTCTCTTTATTCCTCAATTTCTTTTTACTCCAAAATTATCCACAGATAACTTGTTTTCTGTTTTACTGAGAACTGAAGGTATCATGGTCTGATATCACGTATCTACAACCTTTTCCACTTAAACCTTTTGGTATCTGTGCTTTTGTTTTTATCTGCCTCTTCAAATGACCCTTTTGAGACTGACGTTATGTCCTGAATTCCATCTATGCCACTTCCTTTGTGGTCTGCTTTATCAGGCATCGATTGAAGCCCAGTGGCTTGTATGAATTGCCTTCCTGTCCAGTGTATAATGAAGTTAGCTGTGGAGGTGGCAGGTGCAGTGTTTTGAGCACCCATCATGTACCACACACCGCATAGTCCCTTTCCTTCAGGGCTTCACAGCCTAGTTGGAGAGATATGCATACATGTTGAAAATGAAGTATATCTCTTATTTTTTAAGAAAGCAAGGGCTGTGATCACTCATCTTTATAATATGACATCTTTTCGTTAAGCTCTGATTCACAGAGAGTAGATTTGTATAATATAAATGTTTAAATAATATTATAATAAATGTCAACATATAGGTTAAAATTACAAGATAAGATGTGTAACACAGAGTAGTAATTATCAAATAAGTGATAGACA
>NW_007731486.1:8803-10140 GCF_000696425.1 Galeopterus variegatus
ACAAAATATGCAGTAAAGTGCTGGGCTCAAATCAGTTGGACTCTGAGGCAAGCCTTGCCTCCGAAGAGTGTCTGGTTCATTACTCCCAAGAGGTGCATTGATGGGAAGTATAAAGAATTTGACAGTGTTTATAAGGGAGAGAGTTTTAAGTTCCTAATGGGGCTAGACCATACTTCACCTTTAGGGTTGATGCTGGGAAGACAGATATGCCGTCTTGTGCCGCCTTCTATATTAGCCTGGCAAAGAACAGTGGGTAGGGTGAAGCTTGCCAACTTCTCTGTAATTCTGGTCCATCCATCTATTGGGAATAGGGGGCTCTGTTTCTGAGGCTAGGAAGTTGACAACATTAAGGTTTGGGGACCTCTTAGGAATATTGATAATCTTGAATGCCTGTATAGGGGCTTTATTCCACAGGCAAGGGGATGCAGAAATGAAGATATGTCAGAAGCAGTGTTCTAGGTAGATTGACCAGGGGCCAGTAGACAGGATGAACTGGAAGTGGGAAAAACTGAAGATCAAACAGGTGAGCTTTTATACTGGAGGCAAATCCTGCTGGTATTTTTCTGTATACTTTATTTCTACTACATCAGGCAATATTTTGGGTAGAAAATCCACTAACTTAGACTGACTGGCAAAAAATAGTCAAATAGATCCATGACAGGTTTTGGGAAAAACACTGAGCTTGGCATCTGGGACCTGGGATATATAGCCTTCTCTGTTCTATGAATATGATCTGGCTCTGAAACCGTGGGCAAGACCCTTGAACTCCCAAGACCTCAGACATAGAGTAGCTTCTCTCTCATGCTCATCCCCAGCCATAAGAATGTTTTCTAGTGTCTGATTTATTACTTTCAAGTACACATTTCTAAGTACCAACCTCTACATGCTGCCAAGGAGTAATCTTTTAGAATCCTATTTTGAGGAAGTGTGATGGATGGATAACTCATTTATAATGAACTGTGTATTTTCATTCAAACAATTTCTGAACTCTGTTTCTCATAATAGTTTATCCGTCCTTTTAAGGAGGGTTAAGCCCTTGAAATTTTGTTTACATCTTTAATTTATGTGGAAAATGAACTTTTCTGAGATATGTGTTTCATCTGCCTAATTAAATTGTAACCTCTGTGAAATCAAAATGCCTTGTTTTGTTCTGTTTGCTTATTTGTTTTAATCCATCATAATATTTTAAACAGTACTAGGTATATAGAAAGCATTTAAAGTATATGAATGAATGAGAAGCTGGAGCATAAACTTTAGTTCAAATCAAATTATTATGAACTTTGAAATATTGTAACATGAATTAATAAAAGTTTAGGTCTATGATATTTTATTACTGT
>NW_007731486.1:11030-11661 GCF_000696425.1 Galeopterus variegatus
TTTTATATTTTCCCAAGATCAGTCTTTGAGTAACTTCATGCATCCAGAACAGTGCCTTACAATTGGGGAAGAGAGAAACAAAAAGTAAGGAGTCCAAAAGTGAGAGTGGTTGGTTATATAGAGAGCAAAACACTTTGTCAGTTTTCTGGCCAGAAGGAAAATAACACTTTTCTTGACAGGAGATAAGTTTTGAGATGAATGCTTTCTAAGATATGGGGTGCCTGGCTTCTACATTTGGTTTTGATAGGAGCCAGAGACAAGAGAGGATAGAAAGAAAAACTTGGAGGAGGAGGAAGAGGAGGGTACATGCTGTGGTGATGAGGGGCAGTGTAGCAGACATTGTTGGGGAACAGGTGGGGGAGGAAAGAACCAAGCTAGAGGGGCTCCTCATCCTGGGAGGAAGCAGCCTCCACCTACATCAGCAGCTCCCTAGACCTTCCCTATATGTCAACCTAGGGTGACATTAATTGATGTTCATTATGATAAATCTGATCTGTGGTTAAAGGCAATGGGGCTGTTTGACTTACATTTTAAGACATCGCATCAAAAGTTGGTTAAAAGAGATACTTAGAGGGCCGGCCCGGTGGCACACTGGAGAGTGCGCTGCTTGGGAGTGTGGCGGCGCTCCCGC
>NW_007731486.1:12995-15451 GCF_000696425.1 Galeopterus variegatus
CAAAAAGGACAAAAAAAAAAAAAAAAATTTTTTTTTTATTAACATGGCACATATTTTTTTCCTGACAGTATCTTAGTTATTTGGTCCTCTCAGGAACTGAGCTTAATAGGTTGGATGCTCCAGACAGCTGTTTAAGTTTTATAAATAAAAATCATAAAGCCAACTGTTCTTTCATGTAGCCAATGTTCAATGGCTGGCAAACGTGTCAGAAACTTTGCAGCCAGTGGAGATGTATTAAAGATACTATGTAGTTCCTATCCTCTTGTAGGAATTTTTAAACCTGTCTAATGATGTGCATCACCTTTAAAGTACCATGTCTCAGAGATAGCCCTTGGAAATGACCACTCCGCTTGGGGAGTGGGGATTACAGGAGGTCTCCTAGAAGAGATGAAACTTCAGACTTCTCTGCTTTAAATTATTGACTCAAAAACGGTCTATGGATGAGGTCACAGAGACTGTGTCAATATGGATGACGGAGGACAGCCTAACTTCACTGATGGCTGTACCTTTCTATCCCATCTGTTCTTCCATTCCTGACCCAAGTCATAATGCAACGTAAATAGGATGCTGAAGTGAGATGTAAGAAGCACTCAGATCTCCACACTCTGCAGTCTCTATATTTTCCTCATCTACAACACCTAATGTCCATTGAGCATTACTGAACACCAGACAGTGTGTGCACGATCTTACCCAATGTCCACAACCTCTAAGGTTGGGGGTTGTCATTCTCTCCTGTCTTAACAATGGTGTCATTGAGACTTAGGTTAGATGACTCTCCCAGATCAGGTAGCAGCACAGTGGAAAAGATGGTCACTTGTCTGTTTTTTTTGTGGGTATGATCATATAACTTACACGCTCCCTCCCTGCCACATGCTCAGCTAGTACTGGTTTTTATTTGTGGTAAGTACTTAATAAGTGACTGTAGGGTGATTATGCTCCCTAGTTTCTCCTTGTTCTGACTGGCATGCTGTCAGAGTACCCCCTGGTGCCATTGGGTGCTAAAGCACTGAGATGCAGGTCACTGTTTGTCCTCTGGCCTTGCTCTTCTGCCTTTTATTTTGCTATTACTGGCTCTTTCCTTTTGTCAGAGAGCCTGCAACTCAGCACTCCTTCTTGGCTTCTGCTCTTGAGCATCATTGCCTGCATGACTGTACTGTGGCTAATCCCTAGGCCCTTTCTGCCACTGCTGACCCCTGCTGAGCCCAGGGTTGACCACTGTCTTTACCCCTCTGTGTACACTCTTATAGAGTCTCCAATGTGTCTCAGCATCCACTCCAATATGTTGGCCAACTGGGCATTCATTTTGCTTGAACTGACCTGTCACCTAGTGTCAGAGCATCCTCCTATTCTTGGCCTTTCTTCTGGACTTTATCTCTTGGTGGTATGTGGTCTCAGGGCTGTTACTTTGTCCTGAAGTTTGTTTGGCTGGTTATTGTATACAGCTCCCAAGTTGGAGCTGTATAAGAGCCATGGTACCAGAAAGATGCTTTATTGCAGTAGTAACTGTTGATTAGAAACAGAAAAAGAGCTGTTTAAGAACCATGGTACCAGAAAGATGCTTTATTGTGATAGTAACTGTTGATTAGAAACAAAACAATCTGTTAATCTCCTAAAGCTTTATTTCCATTTCTGTGCTGTTTTTTAGAAGAAATTATGACAAAGTTCCTTATGAAACCTAGCTATCAGCTATCTTATACTTTATTCATAATAAATTTTGTTTGAATACATGTATTTCATATTTCTAACTCTGATTTTGACAGAATTTCTCTTTCCTCTATTGAGGAAATTGAACGTTCCTCTGTATGAACACGTAACATCCATAAGAGGTTAAGAGTCTTGGTTTTTACACAGTTGTCTGAGGTTCCACCTCTGGTATGGGGACACCTTAGTATGGAGAGGCAGCATGACACAGTTGTCATTTGTGTGGGCTCTAGAGCAAGACTGACTAAGTTCAAACATAAGCTGTGTGTCCTGTGCTAGTTGTATTATCTTGGGCAACTTAAACTCACTGCGCCTCAGTTTCCCTGTCTGTAAGATGGGGTTATAGAGTTGCTGTGGAAGACCAAATGAGATCATATTTCTGACATGCTTAGACTATGTTGGATACACACTAACAGCCTAAGTGTATAAAATGTCTATGTTAAGTAGACTTTGAGCAGGTCCAGCTATGGCATTTATTCCTAGTACCTAGACAGGGCCCAACACATAGTTTCCACTGAGAGGTTTGTTAAGTAGATATATGAATATACAAACAAACAGCAAGCTCTTTACTAAACCACATCAGTTCTTTAAATTATTTTTTTTAATTGAATAAGTTGTTCTTCCAAGTCCCAATTCTCTACTCTTTGGATGACTGTTTTAGTTACTGGATTTTCATTGACTAATTCTGATTAGTTTGTTCTTGTTGGCTGTCATAAGAGCAGTCATTAGCCACAGGAAGACTCAGCAATCTCGCA
>NW_007731486.1:15724-17818 GCF_000696425.1 Galeopterus variegatus
CATCAGTTCTTTAAATTATTTTTTTTAATTGAATAAGTTGTTCTTCCAAGTCCCAATTCTCTTCTCTTTGGATGACTGTTTTAGTTACTGGATTTTCATTGACTAATTCTGATTAGTTTGTTGTTCTTGTTGGCTGTCATAAGAGCAGTCATTAGCCACAGGAAGACTCAGCAATCTCGCAAGCATTGGCTTTTGGTTCTGACTTGTCCGCCACATTAAGAGAGTAATGTGCATGGTTTCATTACAATCTGTATGTGGTTAAACATGCATAGCTTCTGAGATTATGAAAACAGTCCCTCATTATTATGTGTCTCTTAATGCTATACTTTAAATGAATTTGTTCTTGGTTTTAAAAGGCATTTAGTTAACAGTTGTAGTGAGCCCTTAAAATATTAATTGCATCTTGCTTTTTAAATTCTGGACATAAAACTATTCCCATGAAAACCTAAGTTATACCGTAAAGAACCTAAAAATTATTCAAATAGCTTGGAAAATGCAATATGGAGACTTCAAGGAAAAATGTAAATTTTTGACCCTCTGAAACCCACTGAGGCTAAGGAAGCAGTTCAGATTTTCCTCTTCCATCTGGCACTTGATGAAGTAGCTGAACTGGCATTTTCCCTTCCCTTTTATGTAGGATGGACTTAAGCTGGAGAGGTTTGGAATGATGCAGTACTTGCATCTGGTGTCATCTCTGCCAGAGATGCAAGGCCCTGCCTGCTCTCCTCCTGGCACTCTCTGACAGGCTCATCAGTGCCTCATACAGTGAGGGCTGACTTCAGTGAGATGTCAGAAACTATGAATACTGTGCTCATTTAACACCTTATATGTCTGGTCAGTTCAGTTTGTGGTTTTGAACTATCCCTGTTTTTGCTTTAGTAGAATTAGTCTTCCCTCACCCCTTAGATATAAGGCCCCAAGGAGATCCAGGTCTGTTATTCTTATCCTGTGATTTTATTTCTCAGATGGTTCTGGCCCTTGCTATGGGGGAGCCTTTATTCATGGCTCTTAGGTCCTGCCATATTAATTGACTCTATTATGCAAATATTGTATCCCTCGGTGATAAGGGTTCCAGGTTACAAATCTCTTACCTCTTCCTCTGGACATCCCTTTACCTCCAGTCTCTATTATTTTAGAGTTACAAAAGTAACAACTAGAATCTTGCAATTAATAGCTCTGTCCTGATACCATCTAGCCTTTGGTCTGATTTTTGGATATTTGACTTGAATATCTGACTCTTTTTAAAGTTACACAGTAGCTTGAGGCACCCTAAAGAGAATGATTGGTAGGGACTTGCCTCCCACCAGCAGCTGGGGTGCTGCTATCTTTGAAGACAGGGCTGCCTTAATTTGTGCTGCACTGAAAGATTCCACACAGGCCCCCCTGGGGCGTGATGTACATGAAAATGTCTCTCTGTGTGATCTAAGGCAAAAGAAAAGGAGATGAGGGGAATTTGAGTCAGTATCTAAACTTACTTTTCATGCAGCAATATCTGTTTTGCAAATCAATGGATACCTCTGCATTGTTGCAGCAAATTTTTTAATTAAAAATAAAGTACTAACTCTTCATATCTGATGCCATAGCCTGGTGGTTCTTAACATGACAGAGTGTGTGTGTGTATGTGTGTGCATGCATGAGTGTGGCTGTATTATATAATAGAATCTCCAGTGATACTTTTCCATACTATACATGTCTAGTTTCTGCCCCTCTCCCACATATTTGGTTTCCCAAGGGTGGTGGTAGGTGTTTCGGAGTCATCTAAATGCTCTCATCTGCTTTCCCTTACGGTGTATTTGGGCCACAATCATGGGTAGGTTGTAGTCATTGGTCATGGATTATAATAACAATAAGAAATATAACTAATACCGGGGCCGGCCCGGTGGCGCACTGCTATAGTGCGCCGCTTGAGAAGCGCGGCGGCGCTCCTGCCGAGGGTTCGGATCCCACATACAGACCGGTTCCCGCTCACTGGCTGAGCGAGGCGTGGTAGCAACACCGAGGGTTGCGATCCTGTTGCCGGTCCTGGTCCAGTACGGGGCGACACTGAGGGTTGCGATCTGTTGCCGGACACGGAAAAAGACAAAAAGGAAAAAA
>NW_007731486.1:18455-19566 GCF_000696425.1 Galeopterus variegatus
TGCCGAGGGTTCGGATCCCACATACAGACCTGTTCCCGCTCACTGGCTGAGCGAGGCGCGGTAGCAACACTGAGGGTTGCGATCCTGTTGCCGGTCCCGGTCCAGTACGGGGGCGACACTGAGAGTTGCGATCCGTTGCCGGACACGGAAAAAGACAAAAGGAAAAAAAAAAAAAGAAATAACTAATATATATTGAGCAGTTATTCTGTGCCAGGAACTGTGCAGTGTTTTTAACGGATATTTTTTTCTTGTGCTGGGTGAGGGCATTGGCTTAAAATTCTAACATGATAATATTAGAATATGAAATAAAACCTGAAAAAATGTCTATCTATATATTCATATATATATTTAGGTCGACAAATTATCCTTTTTCTTGATGGGATGGGTAAATGGGCTTTGTGAATATATCAAAGTGTATTGTTTTTAGCTTTACAAAAGAAATCAAGATAGTTTACGTATTTTCAAAATGCAGGCTAGAGCTAATAAATATTTAATACTCTGTGGACAACTCTTAATTTGTGGCACTATTGATTACTTACCATGTGGTACATGAAGAAACTGAGGCATAGAAGGCTTAAATGATATACTAGTAATAGCTAGCATTTAATGAGTGCTTACTATGTACCAGACACTTTCTAAACATCTTCCATCTGTTAACCTATTTAATTCTTAAAACAATTCCACAAAACATGTACTATTATAACTATTTTACAGTTAAGGAAACTGAGGCATAGAGGTTAAGTGCCTACACTGTCATCATCCAGCTGGTAAGTGGAGAGCCAGCTTCCAGCCCAGGCCATCTGGCCTATGTTGCACAACAACCCTGGAATAGAGTGGGGATTTGAACCTAGGTCTTCAATATTTTCTCTATTCTCAGAGCTACATTGCCTCTAGTTTTTAAAGGGTTTTCTCACTTTTAAATTGTCAAAAAAGAGTGACAATTTGTTTAGATCAGTGGCTCTCAGTTGGGGATGGCTTTGCCCACTAGGACATTGTGCAATGTCTGGAGACATTTTGGATTGTCACAACTAGTGAGAGGGTACTATTAGCATCTCTTAGAGGTCAGGGATTCTGCTAAATATCTTACAATGTGGAGGACAACACCAGTACA
>NW_007731486.1:20804-36934 GCF_000696425.1 Galeopterus variegatus
ATTCAGAACATGGCAGGTAATGTGCTTACTGAAGAGGTGAGAGCATGAGTAATTCTTGTCTCATGAGAAAGACAGAAACTAATTTATTATAATGATGTAATATTTGGGCACTTAATTTATCATTCCCATCTCCAGTGATGCAAAATCTTAAAAACAAAACAGGTTATAAAAATTCAAAGTGTGTCTTTGAAGTCTGGCCTTTTCCCCTGAGCAGTTAAAAGTATCACCTTTGTTCTGATAGTTTGCTGTTTGTGGATGTTTCTATGGATCATTGTTAAGAACTTGACGTATGTACCATACAGTGGGATGTTTTTAGAGATGTTTAGTCCATCCATGAGAGAGGTCATAATCTGGGAAGATGTGGTTCAGATAATGACAGAAAGGTGTCATAGTTGAGCTGTAGTCTCAGGATTGTGATACATTTGAGGAGATGATATTTCTTGTATGCCGAGGAAAGGGACCCACAATAGGAAAGATTGTCAGGGACGGGGGGGGGGGGGGGGGGTCTTTAAATTGGATCTTCTTTTAAGAGAAACTTGAGTGGTCCAGGTTGAGTAGCAGCATAGGCAAAAGTGTGGCCTTCTTAGGGCAAGCTGGGGGAGGGGAGGTAAAAGGAAATCATCACAGCAACAACAATCATGGCTACCATGTATTGAGTACCACTCTGTAAAGGCACTACTTTAGAGGCTTTATTATGAACTCACTTAATTCTCACAGCAATCTCAGGGGGGTTGGTGGTATTATGACTGTCATAGACAGGAACGTGGGGTATAGCAAGGCCAGGGTCCTGTGTATGGTCAAAGGGCTTGTGTGGGCCACAGGTAGCCCCTCAGGCAGAAGGCCCTCATGGTTCAGGCTTGGTGGTTCTCTGTGTGACCAGGGGGTGATGTGAGCAGAGCTGTGCTGTGGTGAGACAGACATGACTCTGGGAGAAATGCCTTTGACACAGCTTTTTTTTTTTTTGCTTTTTTGTGACCGGTAAGGGGATCGCAACCCTTGGCTTGGTGTCGCCCACACCGCGCTCAGCCAGTGAGTGCACCGGCCATCCCTATATAGGATCCGAACCCACGGCGGGAGCGACGCTGCGCTCCCAGCACCGCACTATCCCTAGTGAGCCACGGGTCGGCCCTGACACAGCTTTTTAAAGAGGAGTACACTTGGGCTTTGTTTAAAGAAACTGGCTCTGTTATACCTGTTTTCATAGGAATTCTTGGAAATATTGTGACCCGGAAAATTGGAGAAGTATGATTTGAGTTGAACTGGCCAAAGTGATTAATTTGGGCCTTTAAATATGAGTGTAACTACAGACTAAACAAATGATAATTATTACCACAAAACTTTCCTGCAGCATAGAGTCAGGGTCAAGCCAATCTGGAATCTTTGGCTCTTTAAAGTAGCTGGGAGAATGTAGCAACAGCTCGTTCTTCCTCTCTACCCATAGTAGACCCCAGTGTGGGGGATGAGGGAGTAGAGACTGAAGAGTAGCTTTCCTTGCTTGACCATAATAGCTTAGTCTGCTGTACACTCATAGATTTTATACCTTTCTCCCCCACGCCTACCCTCATGACAATGAAGTGAAGGCTAGGGTTAGGTTAGGAAAGTAACAAGTTATAGTGTATCACAAAGTTGATTTTGATATTTGTGTTTCCTTGAGTGACACTTCTTTGAAGCTGCTTTGTTACAAGTGATGTATCTAATTTGACCTGCTGCTGAAGGAGACTTCAATTCCATTCCTTCCTTGTTCATTCATTCATTAAGCATTTATAGGAAGCCAGTCCTTGACCTGGAGAGGCTCATAGTCTAGACTCTGGAGGAGAAAACAGATGTGGGAACCAATAAGTGTAGCTGTGGGTGTGAAATGAGAAGAGACGGAAGGCAGAGCACAATGTTTGAGCCCCTAGAAAGAGGCTCTTCTAGAGGGAGAAGGGAGGGAATAATAAGCAACCCTTAATTCTGGGAGTGTTTTCTCTATTTCGTTCCATCCTCTGTCCTAGACTGATGTCCTGCCCTTTGAATCCGTGCCTTTTCCTCTCTCATCCAGAGCGAGTCTCCTGGGAAACCCAGCAGGATGGTGCCACCTCTTTGCTTTCTTTGTGGGGGCTCCTCTCTTCTTCCCTATCACTCGTGCCCAGAGTCACACCCAGGGCCCTACCATCTTCTGATACTGACGAGTTTCTTTAGTCTTGCATTCTTATCTCATTTTTCTGTCATCTGACTCTAGTCAGTCCTGTCACTTGTCAAAGAGGTGGCCAGAAACTTATGGGATACTGCAAGTATTGTACTGGGAAATACATAGCAAATGTAGACAAATAACTCCACTTAGGTGAGGGAACATTTTTTCTTGCTGGACATCATCTGAGGTGTAAAGTGCACCTTCTTCCTAGGTACTCTTTTGGAACACTTGCTTTCTTAAAAATATACTAAGTACTGTTCACACCTGGCCCTATTAATTTATAGAATTTGGCAGGATCATGGCCTCTGGGGTGAAAAGGGGATCTCTAAGAGATTGTGATCGTGTCAAACTCTTTAGTAACAGTGTAATGCACAGAGTGAATCCCTTCCTTGGAAAGGAATTGGGGGAATAGATCATAGATTTGGAAGCAAAAAACTCTTGTGAAAGTATATTTTAAATTATGGTACTCTTGTGGAAAACAGGTGACATTTCTATCAGAAGAATTTCAAATTTACACACAGACTAGATATTCTGCTTTGAAAAGCCTTATTTCCTTTGCTATCAGATTGCATATTATAGTGAAGAATCCCTAATTCTAATACAATGCAAGTAGATGTATCATACTACATTTTGTCAAACCAGCGACTGTTACTGGCTTTATGCACAAGAAGTCAAACCTATTTTAAACCAATTAATTTAATTAGGAGACAGGTTTGGAGGAACAGAAAATTGCTTCCTGTTAGTTCTCAGAGCAGTGCAGTTGTAGGATTTATGCTGTAATGTAGGCCTGTTCTTTCTGAGGTCATCCAATTCTCCTAAAAGGGGTTTTAGATGTTGAGTTGCATTTGTAAGTAAATTGTGTTCTCTTTGTCTGCCTTCTTTACTTTTTGTTTCATAGTCATTAAAGCCTTACTGTGTTTTTGTTATGTGTTGATAAATGCTTCATAATTACCCTACAACTAAAATATTGAACTTGAATGGTTATATGGATTAAAAAAAAAAACGACAAAAAACTCACTGGAAAAAGGGAAAGTGATTGGGAGAAAAATAAATTTGGCATAGAAGTGTAGAAAACAGCAACTAAGTATGGTGGGCGAGGGGTGGTATAAGTTCCTGTATCTAACAGTCCATGTCCTGAGTGTTTGCTATTTACCCGATGGCTTTGTATGGATTTCCCATATATTGCAGGATTTTAAATCAATTCACCCACTCAGTCCCCCCATGAACTCTGTGAGATTGGTATGGTTATTATTCCCATTTTAAGGATGCAAAAGCTGCGGCACAAAAATGTTAGTTATCTTGCCTACTGTCTCACAGTTAGTAAGTTGGAGACTGAATTTGAATACAGGTGGTCTGGTTGCAGCCTACAAATATCTTGACCGGATAACAAAATCGGGATTGGACCTATTCAAGTTCCGTTTCTACTCAGCTATTTCCCAATTGTGTGACTTGGGTGAAGTTATTTTAAGCCCTCTGAGACTTTTTTCCAATTTGTAATAATACACACAGTATAGGGTTATTGAGAATTTTTAATAACCTGATCTATGTAAATGGTTTGCCATGTAGAAGGATCTTGGTGAACATTGCCTTCCTGCCCTTACATTTCCTGGGGAAGTGGCAGTGACAGTCTGCAGCCTAGACTCTTCCCAAATGTCCCTGAGATATGAGGTCCTTTGAAAGTTTACAGCTCTGCACAGTCACTTAAAAGTGCAGTCCGCTCACCTAGATAATTTCTAAGGTTTCCTCTTGCTCTTATCTTTGGTGATTGCAAAGAGAAGTTTTATTTTCATAAGTTCATCTCTACCTTGTCACATCTTGCAAAGTCTGGGGTGGTCCTCACAGTTGGTCTGTCTGCTTGTATGTGTACACAACTGGACAAGCATGTTTCCCACGCAGTGGGAGGGAATTCTGCCTAGCACCTTTGACTTCTTTTTTTTTAAGGAAAGATCAAAGTTTATCTCTTTGTCTCTGATTTCTTTGTTGGATCGTTTTTTCTTATCTATTAAGAAAGAAGAGAAACATGTTTGAGTGAAATAGTTTCTTTGTTATTTTATCTTATTTTCTTTTTTTTTTCTTTTGTCTTTTTGTCTTTTTCCGTGTCCGGCAACGGATCGCAACCCTCAGTGTCGCCCCCACACCCTTGGGTTTCTCTTCCATAGCATAAATGTGATATGCAGATTAGTGTATGCATTTGAGAGTTTGAGCCAGGGTTGGATTATGAGGTGCTCTCCTCCCCGCATTCCTCCCACTCTGCCCTCCCAGTGCCTCAACTAGCCGAGTTCCAGCCTGTAGCTGGTTGGAAGAAAGAAAGTTTTATACAGCTGCAGAGAAACATTTAACAGGATATGTGAATATTTGTATAGGTGACATTTACTTCATTAACAGCAACAGAGTGTGTACCTGTGGCACTTATTAACAAGTGGTCTGAGGACCACCTGCATGAGAACACCTGGGGTATTTATTATATAAAGAGATTCCTGGCCCACCCTAGATCCACTGATTCAGAGTTGTAGTGTCATTATTTTGTGGTTTTTAGAAATATTCTTTTCATGTATTGATCAAACTTCTGTTTGAGAAGCAGCCATACACACTCATCACATTGTTTAACCTCATTCAGATCTTGGTGCACAGATTTTCAGCGCTAGTTTTTTCCCACGGCAGCTTGTCTCTGCCCATGAAGGCTTGCTTGCCAAAGTTCCAGGTGACCTCACTGGTGAGCTGAGCTGGGAGTGTTGGTGAGAGTGCCAGGGAGACTGGAAGCTAGGGGAGGTGAGGCCTGTACAGTGTGGCAAGCCTGGAGCCAGAATATGTAGTTCATGGAATTAGATCCGAGGGATAGGAGGTCTGCTCAGAAGCTGAAGTCAGCAATCTAGGGAGCAGAGGAGGCAGCAGGAGGCTCTGATGGGAAAAGGATGAGATAGGGCTGTAGAGCCAGACCGGGGACCTCTGGAACTAATTAATCTCAGGCCTTTTCCTAAAGGTGTGTACCATGTGACTTCCCAGTCTAGCTGCTGGCCATTTGTTTGATAATTGAATATTCAGACATTGAGTATAATGTATTACATGGACTGAGTATATATTTGAATAAAGAGTAAAATTGAAGAAAGCTAATAAGAGCATAGTACAAGTACTAAGAATAAACTGAGTTAATTTCTGAAAATGTACCTATTCCTATCCTAAACCTACTATCTTAGAAAATTCCAGAAAATTCTAGAAAACACAAGAATACACAAGCATACATTCTAGCATTCTAGGACAGTGGTCCCCCAAATTTGCTACATATAGGAATCACTTGGTATATTTTTAAAAAATGATGCCTAGCATTTACTGCCAGACATTCTAAATTAATTTCTGTGGGATGTGATGTGGACATTGGAATTTTATTTTACTTATTTTATTTTTTTAAAGAAAATGCAATTTTATTAATATTTTTTACATTTTAGGATGTTGTTGCAGAGCAGTTGGGAGGGAGGAGAGGGGAAAGGGGAAGGAATGGGATGGAAGAAGGAGGAAGGAGGAGGGGTGGGATTGAGGACTGTGGCACCCCCCTCATTCCCACAGGGGACACCGGGGGGCTTCCAGCAATGGCATGGTCATTGCTGGACTGGGTGCAGATGTCAGGGGGGTGTGGCAAAAGCCCTCGCCTCCTACCGTCCCATCTCGGGAACCTGGGGCCCTTCTTGCTGCAGCTTGGAAGTTGTCGCTGGGCTGGTTGCATGTGTCGGGGCAGTATGGCTGAGGCCCTCGGTCCCCCACCGCTCTGGCTTTGGAGAACCCAGGGTGCTTCCTGTGGTGGCTTAGTTTTCGCCCCTGGGCTGGCTGTGGGTTTTGGGGGTGTGTGGCCAACACTGGAATTTTAAAAGCTCTTCAGTCCCTCATTCGATTTATTTATTTTTTTTTGCAGCTGGCTGGTATGGCGATCTGAACCCTTGACCTTGGTGTTACAGGGCTGCGCTCTAACCGTTGGGGGTGTGTGGCCAACACTGGAATTTTAAAAGCTCTTCAGTCCCTCATTCGATTTATTTATTTTTTTCGCAGCTGGCTGGTATGGCGATCTGAACCCTTGACCTTGGTGTTACAGGGCTGCGCTCTAACCAATTGAGCTAACCGGACAGCCCTCTCATTTTATAGATGAGGAAATTCAGGTCCAGAGAGAGTGTTAACTTTTCCATGGTCATGTGGCATAATTGCAGAGACAGAATTAAATAAACAAAGGTCTCCTGACTCTTAGCTCAGGGTCCACTGTCAACACAGTGATGCAGGAGTTGAGATGGCAAACTCCAGATGGTGAGGAATATGGAGAGCAGCAAAGCAGGAAGCAGCTACATCATCCCCAGGCAGGGCTGCAGAGGTGGTGAGAGCAGGTAGTGGGTCAGGATTCCAGAAGCTGGAGCAGTCTTGGAAGAAGCTAGGACCAAGGTGGTGGTGGGAGCTGAGACTGCAGAGGCAGCTAGAGATGCCTGCTGAAGCTGAGAGGGGAACGCAGTAATATGCTTGCTCCTCCTCTCTTCTCTCATGCTCTCTGGTCTTCCACCAGTACTTCTTATTGGCCAGACAAGTTGGGAAGTGAGGTGCCCTTCAAAGCAGCAGAGAGAAGGGACCTGAGAATGAACTAGCAGGTGACTAGCACTGGGTTCTTTCTGATGTACTCAGGTCTCATGTTTGGAACAGATCTCCATTTGGATGTTGCCCTCATAAAGGAGGGTCTCATGGGAGTTTCTCAGTAAGTTGTAGGTGGGGGGTGGGTGGGGAGTGTGTTAGTCTGTTTGTGCTGCTATAACAAAATAGCACAGACTGGGTAATGTATGAAGAATAGAAATTTTTTCTCACAGTTCTGGAGTCTGGGAAGTCCAAGATCAAGTGCTGGCATGTTTGGTTGTCTGGTGAGGGTTGCATCCTTTGAAGGGCAGGAATGCTGTGTCCCAACGTGGTGGAAGGCAGGAGGGCAAGTTAGCTGAATGCTGTGTGAGGCCCTTTTTTATGAGGGTTTAATCCCATCCACCAGAGGGAGCCCTCATGACCTAATCACCTCTTAAAGGCTCTTCTTAATATCATCACATTAGCCATTAAGTTTCAACACCTTAATGAAATTATGGAGGGGACACATTAAAACCATGGCAGGATACTACTTTTTTTTTTTTTGAAATAACCATATTAAGGCAGATAATTTCTTATATCCATTTTCATAAGCAGTGTGATTGAAAGGTTTATAGATTGCTTTAATTAATATGGTTGTACACATTTTCATTAATATCTTCTTTCTCTAACAATTCAAGTCCCTATGTCTTTCCCATTCAACATGTTTACATTTTTACAGCCTTCATATTTAAAAAATATATAGGTTTAAAAAGACCTGTTGGTAATCTTATCTGTGCTAAGTCTTAAATATTTATACTTTTGAGGACTATTTATCTCATAGATACGTTGCCTAAAGCCAGATGGTCCCATGTATGCGTATGAGATGGCAGACCTTGCTTTACTATATCATTTAAAGGCATGTTTAAAGAAAAATGGAATTATAGTACACTGCATTTTATTTGTTCTGCCTGATGGGCCAAGTACTTTGCACCCAGCGGAGCTGAGCCTCGTCAGCCTGCTGTTCTAACAGCAGCTCCCCTGCAGAGCTCAGCATTCTTTAGACTTGGCTAATGAGTCTGATGTCATAAAGGGAGCTTTATTAAAATAAATACAGTACCATATTTCCTTTCTAATGGCATTCCGATTAATTCCATCATAAATGCATACCCGACACTCTTTTAATCAATAGAAGTAGCAAAGGGACTTCAAGCAACACTGAAGGTATCAAGGGTGTTTTCAACAGCATGATTCTGCTCTGATGCCGGCATCAGTGTTTGGCATTACTGTAGGTCATCATCTGAAGTCCTATGTCTATTTTAACATCTCACTAAGCTGCTGTGAGAGTAATTAAATACTAATGCTTAACCCTGTTTTGGGGATGTAGCTGCTTAAACACTAAGAGATTAAATGTTGCCCAAGGCTTACCAGCAATGGAGCTGTAGAAGCAGGGTTAGAATTGGTTCCTAATCTCTAGCCTTTTGCTTGTATTGCCAACCACACATCATAGTAATGTTTTCTGACTTTATTTTCCTTCAGAATTAATCTGTGGTTAATGATGGCTTGCACAATCAAAGAAAATGTAGGTCTCGAATTTATGACTTCCGTAAATCTACTACTTTCCAACGTACCCAAAAGCGTGTTTTGCCAGGAATGCAGCTCGTGGTACATCTATTATCCTTTAGCTAATTGGACTGTTTTTAGTGTTTGGGAAATTTTATATTTTAACATAGTACATGAATTATTAATAGTGAATATTAAATATAATCTCAAACTTTACACATTTTGTACCATTACCTATTCTAATTTTAAAAACATATGTGGTTAAAGCTAATGAATATAGCATGTTCTAATGATTATTTTACTTCTACTGTCTACTCCTAACAGAGATATTGTGGTCCAGAGAATGTAATGATTTCTTCTTGCAGTATACAGGGGTATAATGCACAAAACGAGATCCTCCAGACTGTATAAAGGCAATATAAAAATGGAATGAAAACATTCAATTTTAGGAAACGACTGTTTCGTCGTGTCTTGTAAACTTGTGTGCATGAATGTGTGTAATTTTTTATATGCTGGGAGGTACGCCAATACGACTGTAGAGGATATGCCAGTAAGATAGAGAAGACATGACTTATAATAAGCTTTCTAGCTTTTCCATATAAGAGAGATGTTATAGGATAAATCTTATCTGTTACAGGACTTAAGGAGATAAACTATTTTATGATGGTTAATTTTGCTCAGATTGCTGCATTATTTAAAACTGAGGAAATCTTTTAAAAAATTTTTAATTTTCTGTTTCCCATCTACCTTAATTACTTTTAGGGGGCTTTTATTCATTGTAAGCAATGAATTGTCCACAGATAAATGGAATTGTTGATAGACACTTTCACTTTGGGGCTCTTCTGTAATCGAAATGTGGAGATATTTAGATTGTTTTATGAAGATATTTAAACATAAGAAGTAGCTTTTTATGTTTTGGATTAAAAACAAAGAAAGTCGTTTCACTGATTCTAAATTCATTTTGTAAGGCCTTGAACTACTACGATTACGTTTATTTAGCTCCGATATAGGCAGTGGTTTTCTGTTTTGCTCCAAGGGAGAAGGCCCTGAGCCATCTTAAGTGTTTTCTTTTTTATTTGCTCATCCTCCTTTCATAACACTGTGAGGAAGATATAGATTACAATTATTGTGGTATTGATTGAAGTTGGGGATGAGGTGGGAAAACTGTAACAAGTCGTGGTATCTGCCTTTAGAACCCAAACCAATTGCATTTCCTGTTGCTATATAGACTAACTACGGTGAATTGGACCTAGACTCTCATGGTCATGTCAGATTTAGTATTCTTTCATGCAGAACAAGCTAAATAATATGCTGACGTCACAGGAACCCATTTATCATACGTGTAATGAGATAAAGCTGACCTGTAATAACACAGTGCTTTTTTAATATTGAAGATGCTGGAACTCCTGGAGTGAGCTGGTAACGTGCATTAATTCAGGGACTGACTTGTAAGAGCTCATTGTGGGGAAGGCCTTCACCATCGTTCAGTACTGTGTTTTCACTTTGCTTCTCACAGACGCTTTCCCACTATTTGAAATGAAAATATTTCCACTGGACTTTTGGTTTCTTTTACAGTTTCCAAAGGTACTACATTATTATATTTGGTAATTTTCATTTACTTTGTATAATTGTTCCTAATATTTATTTTTAAGCTAAATATTATCCTAGAATATGTCAATAAAAGGTGCTTTTCTTTTTCTTTTGATATTTGGAATATACTTAAAAGGAATTTCCATGTTTACTTTTAAAATATGTAAATTTAAAGAAAAACTCTATTCCCCTCTTCCCCCAAATGCAGAGCAGTCCCTGAAGAAATCTTTTTATTAGAATCATAGCATTACAATTGGAAATTATCTACATCATTTCCCTTTCAATATAGAAGTCTTCAAGCCTTGTTTTCCAGAGTACACAGAGAGTGCTGGGGCATATGCACTTCAACCTAAAAATCTCCTGTTTCTTCATCATCCCTCCTAAAATGTGGTTTCCAGATGACTCGTGGCCTCGGTTATCTCTCTTTCTCAGCTCTGTAGGATGCCATGTTAAATAAAATAAAATAAAATAAAAAGTTGGCAGGTGTGATTAAAATCTGAATATGTTAAGACCAGAAAAATATTTATATAAAAGCATTCCTAGTGTGCTTAAGGGAGGCTCATGCAAGCGAGACTGTGGAGGCTAGGACAGGACTATCTGCCCTCAGGAGTTGCATATAGTTGGAACGACAATATGTGTTCATGTGTTATAATTAGCACAAAATATGAGAGATTGGAGAATAGGTAGCAAAGCATATATTATAAAAAAAGTACTAGAAGCAAAGTGGTGAGAAATGATCATGGGAAGGGAGGAAACAGAACTGAACTTTGGCAAATACACGGGAGAAGAGGCATTGACGTGGGTGTAGATGCTGGAGCAGATGATTTGCATGGAGAATGATCAGTATTCATGTTGGAGGGTGGTAGTAATAAGATGGGATAAATCAAATAGGACCAAGTTACCACACCCGAAATGTCACCGAGCTGACTTTGAACCTGATGTTGAAGTTATTGGGGCTCTTTCTAGCACTAGTGTGGCCAAATGAAGGCAGTACTTATGTCAGCATTATTCTATTTGAGTTGTTTAAAGTGCCCTGCAATATAAGAGAATAGAATCTAGAAGACCAGATATAGCTATTGCACAAGGTTCCAGGCACTGAGGACGTGTTTTACCCAAAGAGCCACCTTAGGATAGATGGAACAGAATGGAAAGAATCAAGGTGAGAAGAATCAGATGGGCTGTTGTAAATCATCAATGATTAAGAGGTTTTGAATCTAAGGTGACCATGAATTTTGGTGTATGTGGCAATAAAAATGTTGTTGCCATTGACACATTTAGGGGAATTATTTTGTTTCACATTTTAGAGCTGAAGTATGGAAATTTACTAGCTGTGTGCTCTTGGGAAAATCAGCTTCTCTATATTAGATTCTTCATGAAGGACTAGGTATGTGATCTACCTACCCTTACGATTATGGTAAGGACCAAATGATGTGAGAGGAACATGACAGTCAAAACCAAACAAAAGACAAAGCTTCCAGCTTTCTATAAGTGCAAGATGGTGATACATTTAGAGAAAGTGGGTTGGTAGCAAATAGGGAGATATGTGTGATGAGAAATGTGAGGTAAAGATGCTGTATCCAACCATCTGGTAGTTCAGTTGCAGGGACTGGTTGTGGTCCTGAAGATCGTCTTCTGTTCTTTTTCCCAAATCACCTTCTAAAAACAAATCTGTTCACCTTCTATTCAAAACCTCCTTTTATTTCCTACTGTCCATAGCATGAAACTCTACCCACTGAGCAAGGCCTGTAGGCACTTCACATTCTGGGCCCAAAATACTTATTAAAAAAAAAAAAGTCATATAGTAAACATTTAAGTGCTCACTCTATGCCAGGCATAGCATTGAGTTCTGAAGATATGGAAGTTAAGAGGCACAATCTCTACCTTCAAGGAATTCCCTGTTTAGTGGAAACTACAGATTAGCAAGTATGTGATAGCACAGCCAGATACAGGGTGCTGTGGAAAGAAACACCTAAGGCAGAAATCCTCTTTGGGGATAGAGAAGTAGCCGAATATCAGGAATGGGTTCCTAGAGGAGGTGCCCTCTGAGCGGAGATTTGGAGTAGGAGTCAGCCAGGTGAAGAGATGAAGGATGAGGGTGCAGATGATGTGTTTAGTCCCCTTTGGATCTTGTCATCCAATTATTTTATATAGAACTTTAGTCATACTTAATTATGCTTGGACATTTTCCAAACATGGGGAAATTGGGGGGTGGGGGGGAGAGTGGGATGATCCTGGACCATGGGAAGTGGGGAGGATTAAAACCAGGACTCCTCCAGGCAGGTGTATGTAGGGCAACCATGTAACTTATTATTCAGATTGGGGCACTTTGGGGAGTAAAAAGGGATGCCATTAATAATTATGCCTGGGACATAGGTGTAAACTGGGACTGCTCTGGGCAAACCAGGATATTTGGTTGCCTTAGGCAGAGATAACTTTCTTCTGCTGTGGTCACATCATAGCAAAGCTGCTCCTGACTCTAAGTTGGCCTGTGAGCTGTCTTTGTGCGCACTCTCGCAGCGCTTCCCAAGTGGCGCACTTATCCAGTGCGCCACCGGGCCGGCCCTCTGTCTTTTCTTATAAGGATGTTAATCCCATCATGAGGGTCCCACCTTCCTGATTTAATTACCTTCTAATACCAACTCCTGTTGGGGGTTAGGGTTTTAACACAAATTCCGGGGGAATACAAAGGTGCAATTCATGACAGTGATTGTGAAGGATATATGAGGAAATACTGGTCAGAATGCTGTGCACATGGACCCTGTCATTTAAGGGTGTTTTTGTTTATTGATGTTGATGGGAGTGTTGATGTTGATGATCAGTCCATAAGAACCCTTGCCCTGCTCTCTCCTGGGCTTATGGCTGGTGAGATTTGGACTTTCATGACTGAGATAGGGAAAAAGGAGCTAGGAACATGAAGGAACTCTTTGTCTTGGGTTTATTTTAGGAGTAGGAGAGAAGACATTGCTTGCAGCCAGAAGAATAGGGATTGTCTCCAGGAAACTGTAGCTTGTAGTTACCAGAACTTTTAAAAGGACTGGGACTCAGCCTTTTTAATAAACTGTCCAAGTCTGTGTTTGTCTCTGTGTGTGTTGAGAATTAGTCAAACCAGCTGACCTTTAGTTCTAAGGAAGGGATGTATCATCATTCTTTCCCAAAAATCTGAGTATTGAGTGACAATAGCAAGAATTAAAAGGCGTTTTCAAGTTATATATACAACATAGGGTAGGTTTTGTTTTAAAGATAGGCAGTGAGACTTGTTCTATATTGTGGTTTTCATCAGCATTTTGTAATAAATTTAATATCTCCAGTTTGGGGTTCAATAACTTAAAAGGGGAAAAATTGTGATTTTAATATTAAGCACAGGTTGATTGCCTACTTTGTCTTTTGTGTTAAAATGAATGTTGCAATTACTATGTATTAATACCCAGTAAGCTATGTTCCTTTTTCATCTGGAACTAAAAAAGTGTTGCTTCTAAGCAGGTACATGATTTATTCTGGTAAATAAAATAATTCTAAGTGTGCATGTATATATGTTTATTATGAAGTCTTCTTTAAGAATACACCAAATGGAAGAAGAGAGAAGCTGATTGTCTTTATTGTGGGGCTGACAGAATGTTTATTAATGGCCATGGATTTGAAATGAGCGTCTTACTAAATGAAAGTCTTTGGCCAACCTCTGACCCTTTTGTCTTAAAGGTTTGAGAACAGATAATATGAAAGAATACTAGCTTTTTTCCAGATGGCTGCGTGCCTGATGTTCCTTTATGTCTAGCTGTCATTCAGATATGAATGCCCAATGATTATAAGTGTCTCTTTCTCTTTTCTGGACTGAAATGAAACCTTTTATGCATTGTGTGTTAAAACAGATTAACTGTTTGGCTCATCAGTAGGGAAATTAGAACAGTAGCTGCCATCTCAATGGTATAGTAAAAGAATGTCCTTTGGGGTTCTGGGGCTAAGGTTCATAAGCGAATGCTGTGTCCAAGTGTCAGGCTTGGAAAGGACGGACAAGTTATACAAGTAATTCTCCTGATTTTTAATTTATAACTGCATCCAAATGAGAGTAATAGTATCTTTTAGAAGCATGCAGGACTTGGATAAAATTTTCCAAACTTTTACATACTTTTTAGTTGCCCCCAACAATAATTTCTTGGAGTACTGCTGTGCAAGATGAATTAAAAATGAGATTTCTGTGTGTAATAATATGTGTTTTATCATGAAGGCATAATGCAGAATTACTATATAATGTTTTTCTAACTTTTAGTATGTCAAAGTTGTCTTTTCAATATATGTGTGCATGTGTGTAAATATATATATTTACTTATTTCTATAAGGTACCCATAAAAGATAATTCAAATGTCATTTTTCTACCAGTACTAACAATTTTGTTGTCTGAAAATGAAGCAAAAGTGGACAGTTACCATTTATGTATGATTTAAATGCAGACCTTCCTGGAGAGGGGGAAACTGATTTAAATGCAGACCTTCCTGGAGAGGGGGAAACTGAAGACCCCTCAGGGACCTCTGTCGTAGAGGTGATGTAGGAGATGGCTGGAAGCTAAGAGTCTGAGGTTCCCATCCATTTTAGCAAGATAGAGTACTTTACACAATGCCAAACTGACTCACATTCTCAGCAGTGAGTAATTAGGGGATAACAGCTAAGAGGAGTGGGTTTCTCTTGGTTGTAATAAAAATATTCTAAAATTGATTTGACAATGGATGCAAATACTCTGCAAATATACTAAAAGATATCAAACTGTGCATTTCTTAATAGGTTAATTGTATGGTATGTGAATTATATCTCAATAAAGCTATTACAAAAATAAACAGGGCATGAAATCATGAAAAAGTGTAAATACAAAACAAAATTTTAAAACATCAAGAATATCATATGATGATAAGTTTTAAAAGGTAGAATAGCTCATTATTTTATTTCATCTTTTAAAAAAATTTTTCTATCTGCTTTAAAAAATTTTTTAAAATTTTTTTATATTTTTTCTTCCAAATTTTATTTTGTCAGTATACAATGTGGTTGATTATTGTGGCCCATTACCGCAACCTCCCTCCCTCCTCCCTCTCCCCCCTCCCTCCCAACAATGTCATTTCTGTTTTCTTGTTGTATCAACTTCAAGGAATTGTAATTGTTATGTCTTCTTCCCTCCACTCCCCCCGTTTTTTTGTGTATTTATTTATTTATTTTTAGCTCCCACAAATAAGTGAGAACATATGATATTTCTCTTTCTGTGCCTGACTTGTTTCGCTTAATATAATTTCCTCTAGGTCCATCACGTTGTTGCAAATGGCAGTATTTCATTCTTTTTTATAGCAGAGTAGTATTCCACTGTGTATATACCATATTTTCCATATCCACTCGTCTGATGATGGACATTTGGGCTGTTTCCAACTCTTGGCTATTGTAAAGAGTGCTGCAATGAACATTGGGGAAGAGGTATACCTTCGACTTGATGATTTCCATTCCTCTGGGTATATTCCCAGCAGTGGGATAGCTGGGTCATGTGGTAGATCTATCTGCAATTGTTTGAGGAACCTCCATACCGTTTTACATGGAGGCTGCACCATTTTGCAGTCCCACCAACAATGTATGAGAGTTCCTTTTTGTCCGCAACCTCGCCAGCATTGATCATTCACAGTCTTTTGGATATTAGCCATCCTAACTGGGGTGAGATGGTATCTCAGTGTGGTTTTGATTTGCATTTCCCAGATGCTGAGTGATGTTGAGCATTTTTTCATATGACTGTTGGCCATTTGTATATCTGTTAGCTCTTTTGCCCATTTTTAAAGTGGGTTCCTTGTTTTATTTCTTGTAAAGTTATTTCAGTTTCTTGTGAATTCTGGAGATTAATCCTTTGTTGGATGTATATTTTGCAAATATTTTCTCCCACTCTGTTGGTTGTCTTTTAGCTCTGTTAATTGTTTCTTTAGCTGTGCAGAAGCTTTTTAGTTTGATATAGTCCCATTTGTTTATTTTTCCTTTGGTTGCCCGTGCTTTTGGGGTCATATTCATGAAGTCTGTGCCCAGCCCTATTTGCTGAAGGGTTTCTCCTATATTTTCTTTAATACGTCTTATTGTTTCAGGGTGTATATTTAAATCCTTGATCCATTTTGAGTTGATTTTAGTATATGGTGAGAGGTATGGGTCTAGTTTCACTCTCCTGCATATGGATATCCAGTTCTCCCAGCACCCTTTGCTGAAAAGCCTCTTCCCCACT
>NW_007731486.1:37773-63187 GCF_000696425.1 Galeopterus variegatus
TCTTTTGTTATTCCATATAAATGTCTGGATAGTTCTTTCCATTTCTGAGAAAAATGTCATTGGAATTTTGATGGGAATTGCATTGACTTTGTATATCACTTTGGGTAGTATGGACATTTTCACAATTTTGGTTCTTCCAATGTAAAAGCATGGGATATCTTTCCATCTTCTTGTATCCTCTCTCATTTCTCTCAGCAGTGGTTTGTAGTTCTCATATAGAGATTTTTCACATCCTTGGTTAACACAATTCTTAAGAATTTTATTTTTTGGGTGGCTATTGCAAATGGGCAAGCTTTCTTGATTTCTGTTTCTGCATGTTCACTATTGGAGAATAGAAATGCTACTGATTTTTGTGTGTTGATTTTGTATCCTGCTACTGTGCTGAAATCATTTATCACCTCCAAGAGTTTTTTTTTGTAGAGGCTTTAGGCTGTTTGATATATAGGATCATGTCATCTGCAAACAGGGATAGTTTGACTTCATCTTTTCCGATCTGGATGTCCTTTATTTCCTTCTCTTCTCTGATTGCTCTGGCTAGTACTTCCAACTCTGTGTTGAATAGGAGTGGTGAGAGTGGGCATCCTTGTCTAGTTCCTGTTCTTAAAGGAAAAGCTTTCATCTTTTCCCCATTCCCGATGATATTGGCAGTGGGTTTATCATGTAAAATTTTAAAACATCAAGAATATCATATGATGATACATTTTAAAAGGTAGAATAGCTCATTGTTTTGTTCCATCTTATTTTCATCTTTGGGTGATCATAAGAATATTGTACTTCCCTCATTTCATGGATTTCCAGGCAAGATCTCACTTTTACTAACCAGCAGAGTTAAACTTGCCCCCAGTTCTTACAGCTGCCGAACTTGTGCTTATTCTCAAGTACCTTGATACTCACACACCTCTCTACTTCTGCCATTATCTCCCTTCTACTAAACATGACCAGCATACTTGAAAACTTCAGTGGTGGCATCTGAGTGTTTTAGTGTGAAAACAACCTTACTGAAAACTTTCATTCCCTCAAATCCAAAACTCTTAGTCATAAGTACCAATATTAATAGTGATTATGGCACTCTATTGCATCTATCTGTAACAGCATGTATCTAGCATGATGACAAATTGACAATGTATAGTCCTTCTCTAGAGTTAACCAACATACATTCTCACAATAATAGCAAAGAATTAGGATGTTCATCACTCTAAGTAGGTTGGGAAAGAAACTTAGAGAAGGTGAATAGTGACCATGTGTGGGGAACTTGCTGTGTTTAGGAATGTACTGAGGTCTCACATAGATTTAATCCTCACAACCATCCTTTGAGGTAGGTACCCTTACCTCCATCTTACAGGTAAGCAAGGGGTATGTTATTCTGTCCAAGGTCAGATATCTAGCAAATGGCGGAGCCAGACCGTACTCAGATTGTGGAACTCTAGCACTTGTACTTCGCATCCCGGTGCTGAACTATCACCCTCAGTTGACCCTAATTCCTAATCACCACTTTCCTGTCTCCACTGAGTTCTGTGAACGTGCTTCCAATGTGAAAATATGTAATATTTTTCTGTCTATTCAATAGCTCTATTGGGGGTTATTTTATTCTCTGAGCTGTAAAAGTAATGCATGTTCATTGGAGGAAAAAGTCAGAAAACAAAGTATAGAGAAGAAAATAGAAAGTACTTGAAGCCCTGCAATGTAAACAGCACAGAATTAAACACAGAGGCCTCTGCTGTGGTGGTGTTAGTGAAATGGCTTGATCAGTTGCCTTTGTTCACTTTCTTTATCTGTCACTGTCCCTAAGTGCAAAGATCAAATGTTGCTTCTGGTGAACTGGCTAGAGAAATGTCTATTCCTTAGGGAATAAATAAAAAGGGCTTGTTCTAAGAATTTCCCTGAGTTGTTAGGCACTCAGCTGCTGCATCAGTTTGGAAAACCCTGTTTGCTCCTTGGTGTATCTGAATTAGACCATGGAGGTTTGTTTCTGTAGGAAAATTTACTCAGAATGTCTGCTTGAGATGCCAAGAGGTGATCACCTCCATCTACAGTCTCCAAAGAAGAGCAAAGTCTAGTCCATACCCTGCTACTTCCCCACTGCCTGGACTGGGGTAGTGGGAACACTTCTCTGTCAAAATCAGGAGTGGTGGGTCTCATGATGAGGCCCAGCATGGAAGAGATGAGAAATTGAGGTGGAGTTGGGTGAGGGCTTTGTCAAGGATGGCACTTCAGGAAACGGTGTGTTTAGGAAAGCAAGACAGCGGTTGATGGCTTGACTCTTCTCCATGCTGTTCCTCATTTTGCCACCCCCCCACCCCCTTCTCAATGCTGGTGAGACTGTGTGTGTAGAATATTGGTGATGGGGAATGAGGAGGTCATTGAAGGAAGAAGTTGTATGGGAAGAAACAGTTTGCAGAAGAATTATCGAGAATCGTTGGCTGCTTATTAAGAGGTGGGACATTTCTATATTTTAGCCAATTAAAAACAGTCATTTTGTGAGTTTTTTTGTTAATCATTTTGGGGCTGAGGAAATGAAGACTAGAGTCAATTATGTTTGTGTAAAGCTACATAGATAAAATGAGGATATACTTTAACTATTTCATTTGTTCTTGCTTGTCTTATTTTTTGTAGTAATTAGAAACTTGGTTAAAGTTGAAAAGTTGAGATTCAGAATTTTATTTTTAAAGGAAATGAGGGAATGCTGTGCTATTGGGTGCAATTTGAATTCTTCAGGGAAACACAGAAATAGGATTTTATTTATTTATTCGGTTAACTTTTTTTTTTTTGAGCAACTGATTATTCGCAGGTGCTAGGCTAGATGCTGCAAGAAAGACATGCTCTGCTGTTGTGCAGCTTGCCGACTGCAGATTTTATTTATTTATTCGGTTAACTTTTTTTTTTTTGAGCAACTGATTATTCACAGGTGCTAGGCTAGATGCTGCAAGAAAGACATGCTCTGCTGTTGTGCAGCTTGCCGACTGCTGGGTATAAAGACAATTAAGTAAAAACAATACAGCACTCTAATGAGTCTTGTGATGATTTTTTTGATAGAGAATGGATTTAATAAATAATTACACTTAGAATTATGAAATCGTGAGATAAAGGAATATAATGTCCTAGGTTATTATTGTCTAATAACTGTGATTTCCTTCTTTTTCCTTTGAAACAACTTTTTGTTGTGAAAAATTTTAAAACTTATATAAACTAGTTAGAATAGATTATAAGCCTCCTCCCTCCAACAAGTATCCATCACCCATCCCCCTAAATCACCAACCACTGGTTAATCTGGCCCATCTTTTTTCTTTTATTCTTTTTCCTATCTATTTTGTTCTTGTTTTTCTTTTTGAAGATGCTGGGAATCTTGGAGCAGGGCTTCCTGTGTGATAATGGAGCCATACTGAACATTCTGTTCCAAGCAACTGCTTGTATCCTTTTTATTTGACCAGTCTGGAAATGAATACATGAACATGTGGCTTTTTTTTTTTTTAAGCCATTTGGCAAAAATACAATAAAATGATTACTCAACTGTAGGGCTCAGGCTGAGCCCGTGGTGCATTCGGGAGAGTCTGGTGCTGGGAGTGCAGCAGCGCTCCCGTCATGGGTTCGGATCCTATATAGGGATGACCAGTGTGCTCACAGCGCTCACTGGCTGAGTGCAGTGCGGCCAGTCTCAAAAAGGACCAAAAAAAAAAAAAAAAAACACACAAAAAAACTTTAGGGCTCAAGGATGAATCTTGCGACTCAAACAGAGGCCTTCTTTTGCTGGCTTTAGAGGTTTGTTTGCCTGATAAAGAAGTGCATGGAGTGTTGGTTGTGGAAAAAACATTTATTAGGTGCAAAAATATAGAACACCTCCAAGTAATCTTTCAAGTAAGCTAAGCTTAAGAAGAAAAATAATAAGAAGATTTGTATTTGTGGTCTTACATATAGTGTAAAGGCAGCAATGTCAGGCTTTTAAGGAATTAAGCTAGCTGCAGAATTGGGGATGAGAAATTAACTTGCCTAATTCATTGGCTCGATTTTTGTGGTGCTCATGATCTGTGATGAGACATTGTATTCCTTAGTACTGTGTAATGCTTCCACAACTCATTTCTGAGAATGGAATGATTTTTCTCATGTGGCAGGAGCTAAGGCAGGTTTTTCTGATAGAGATCTGAAACCATTGATGCCTATAGGATAAATAAGGGGTTTCCATGAATACTCACCAATAAGTATGGCCCCTTAAAGTCTCCAGGTGTGGATGCTTTGTATTTACTACTTAGAGTACCTCCTAAAAAAATGCTCTTTTTTTTTTTTATACTTACCTCTCCAGGCGAGGTGATGGGAACTATGGGAAACCAGTATAAGTGATGTCAACTTAGCCCTAGAATGTGATAAGAAGGCAGTTGTTTGCATAAGATTATACTGCTAACATGTGTGAATGTGCTTTGCAAACTCATTTAAGTTCTTAAACATCTCAGAGAGGCTGAGCAGGTGATATTGAACTTTTTTACTTTTGAGTAAACGAACAGTCTTAGATGGGCCAGTCAGTAGTGAGCTGGGACTAGAACTCACGTCTTCTCTATTGCTAGTGTGTGTTGCTGTCTAGAGTAGAGCTTGGTACATTATAGGTACGTGGTAACTGAGTGAGTGGAAGTACTCCAAAGTAGCTTTTTGTGGAGTATGCCTTATAGACCCTTAGTATTATAGGAGATCTTTGGAAAAGTGTTTCTGGAAAGATAAGCGGGAAATGTTAGTCTCTGGGAGTGTCACTGAAGGTTATGTACTGCAGCAAAGAAATCACTTTATCTTTTTTAAATCCAGTCTTTAAAACTAAGCAACTATGGTGCCTTTCTATCATAGCACATCTATTAATGTCCCATAGAATACTGTTATGTATAGAGCTCCAAATGAATTCTTTTCTAGAGTATTTGACATTTACCAGTTAAGACGACCAAATTAAAAAATTCTTTTATGTGCACATTAAAAAAAAAATTTTAAAAAATAAGAATAATATATGTTCAAGTTGGAAAATTAGAAAATATAGATGGTTAAAATAATCCTACCTATGATCCCCACTGTCAGAGATAATTTTTTTTATATATACTGTTGTACATATCCTTTAAACTGACTATGGAGCTAGACTATCTGGGTTCAGATCTTAGCTATTGCTTTCTTTTTCTTTTTGTAATTTTCTTTCTTTCTTTTTTTTTTTTTTCCTTTTTTGTCTTTTTTACTGACCAGTAACGGGATCGCAGCCCTTGGTGTTGCGCCCGCACCGCGCTCAGCCAGTGAGCGGGAACCGGTCTCCACATGGGATCCAAACCCTTGGCGGGAGCGCCACCGCGCTCCCAAGCGGCGCACTCTCCAGTGTGCCACCGGGCCGGCCCTCTTTTTGTAATTTTCTAAAAGGTTTTATTACAAGAAAACAGCTCGTGCATGAGAACCCAAGTATAAACTAGATTATAAATCAATATAAAACAGTGAAATAATTATTTTAAAATTCTGTGATCTATATTCTAATATGGCAAATCTTTTTAAAAAAAATTTTTTTTTCCACTCTTACTGGCTGTGTAAATTTGGACAAGATATTTAGCCTGCAGTCTCAATTACTTCATCTGTAATATGGGGATAATGACAGTACCTGCATAATAGGGCTGTTATGAGTATTAAATGCATTAATACTCATATTTGAAAAATGCTTAGAAAAATACCTGGTAAATAGAATTTATATAAAAGCTAAATATATGTACGTATACATGTGTGCATAATATTAAATTGCATACATATATCACAAAATTATTTAGTACCACATTGTTGGATATTTTCGTTGCTAACAAATTTTACACAGTAATAAATAACTCTGTAATGAACACCTATCTTCCCAATTTTCGTATACATGTGTGCATAATATTAAATTGCATACATATATCACAAAATTATTTAGTACCACATTGTTGGATATTTTCATTGCTAACAAATTTTACACAGTAATAAATAACTCTGTAATGAACACCTATCTTCCCAATTTTTTGAGTATTCATCATTATGTCCATGGGTCAGTTTCTTAAATTGGAAGTACTGGATCAATGGATATGCATGTTTTTTTAACTTTGGTATAGAGAAACTGGTAAGAGATCCAGTCAGTGCTGCTCACAGCCATGTTTGAAAATGTTATCTTTTTTTTGTTTTTGTCAATAATGGAGGGTAATTTTTTTTGTTTTTGTCAATAATGGAGGGTAAAGCATTTTTCTCATTTAAAAAACATACTAATGAAGTTAATTTCTACTGTATGGATGGATTGGCCTCTTGTATTTCTCCTTTCATTGTTGCTATTTACAGTTTGAAAGGATTTTAACCTCTTGTCATTTGCTGCCAGTATCTCCTGCCCCGATTCCCCCCTTTTCTTTTAATTCCTTTATCCTAATTCTCCCATTTGCTTCACTCCATTGCCTGAATCTAAATTTCTCTACCTTTTTTGTGTTTTGTCAGTCTAGCCTTTAGTATAACAAGTGAACATTTGTAAAACACCATCACTAACATTCTGTTCATAACATCTAAAAGAAACCAAAAAACAAACAAACAAACAAAAAACAAACCAGGAGTCTGTAGAGATGATATATCAGTTGTTGAAGGTCATAGAACAATTTTTAAATGAAGTTTGTCTAGAAAAGAACTATCTAAAAGGTTTTTTTTTGTCCTAGAAGTTATGTGTTCTGTTTTTAAAAGTAACATGTCAGTCATATTTCGTGCTCCTGTGATGTTGACCAGCCTCTCTCAACCATTTTATTTGCGAAATGAGTTATATGGAATGTGTCACTCACAATGTTAAATGATTGTTGTATGCATGCTTACTGAGCTAGACAGCTGAATCTTTTGTGCAATTGTTTAATTTAAAAATACTATTCTTTTTACTAGTAAATCTGTTGATGAACTTGAGGTTTTTGTTTGTCAGCCCGTTGGACAAGAATGTAGTGGAAAGATTTTTTTCAAGGACTGATCTTTAAGCACATTTTCTGGATATAGACCTTAAGACCTGTATTTTATAATAATGGAAGTAAAATATTTGATGCATTGAATCTTCTCATGCATATAACCTCGTTTTCTACTCCATTTATTTGATAATTGTTTCATCATTTCAGATTCAATTTGTAATAGCAATGAACACTCTTTAATATTTTTCTAATAAGGATTAGTTGAAGAGGTTAATATGGTCAGAAATTTAAAGAAGCCCAGAGTCATCTTAATGAGTGTCAGGTAATTAACCTACATGAATAGATTAAAGAAATCAAGCAGGCACGCTGATGGGTTCTCCTTTCAAGTTCAAATTTAGAACATCATCTTTGCAGTGGTTAGGTCTTACACATTAGATGGTGATTGCTATATTGTTTTTTAATATATAAAAAGCTTAATTGTGAAACCTTATTAGAATTCCTCATCAGATTTGGTTAATTGAAGAATGATTGTGATATGTGATATGAATTCTGAATTCCTTTATCTAATGATATTTTTTAAATAGTCTCCCCAAAATGAATTTCTTGAATCAAGAACCAGTGCTTTAATATATAGATCTCCGGTTACAAGAAGAAAATCACATTGTAGAACTTAAGTAGTTCATGGAGTGCTTAATTTAGGCCGAAAACTTGGTGAAAGGGATTGTCACTATTATCCTAGAAATGTAGAATGTTGTTCACATCTAGGTGAAAATTTATCTGTCAGAGGTCACTATAAAATTAAAAGGCAAGTTCTGAAAAGTAATATTGAGTGGTTCCAAGGCAAGATTTCATCTACATTATTCAAACAGGTGATGTTTATCTTAAGGAATTCCAGAAATTTATGGAAATTTCTTCCTTAACTAATTATAGTAATGTTGACTAAGTTATTTGTTTTTCTGGCCTTACAGGAGGGAGTTGGTGTGCAGTTAGTTGCTGTTCTTTCTTTTACAGTCATGGCAATTTTAGGCCTGGAAGAGGTTAAATCCAGAGACCAGTGGTTTTGATCTCCTCATTGAAAGAAGTTATTTCTGGTCTAGGGTAGATAGTACACTTTTGCAAAATGAGCCAAAATCTGGATTTGTACCTCAGGTCTGCCACTTGCCATTCACTCCTTGAGCATAAACATTCTGTTTTGCACAATGAGGCCACAAATAAACCTCATCCTGTGGACAGAATAAATGAGATTTGTTTGTGAAAACACTTTGTAAGTTAGGTAAATAATACAAATATCAGATGTTACATTGTTGCTTTCTAGGTGAAACTTCTCTTCCTATTCCTAGGTATGTCTCCTCCAGGCTAAATATACTCATTTTATTTGACTTTCTCTTAGTTTTCAGTCTTTTAATTTTGCTCACGTTCCAAATTCCCTGCCCAAGGACTTTCTTAAATAATAGCTCCAAGAAAGGGACAGTAAAAATCTGACTGGTATTGAGATCAAGGGGAGGCAGGATATTGTTATTAAATTTTATACACCCCAATCCTAATCTGCAGTTATTAAAATGTTAATTTAGGTCAAAATGTGGGGTTTTAATTTGCATTTTGGCCTGTTTTCTTTTTTCTATTGTCACAGACTGTAACACCAACTCTCATTAGTAAGAGTCCCTATTTGGACAATACCAAATCTCATCAACACACTTTGGACTCTTGGGTGGACGGTTCTGTGTTGATTGTTGGTGGGAGTGGGAGAGATACAAAGATAAATAACGCAGAGCCAACCCTATGCCGCTTACTGTGGTTAGTAGATGTCATATTACGTAAGTCTGTTTTTGATATTCTAAGTGTTTACAACCACTCATTTGGTCGTGTGGTCATTTGGATTTTATAAAATATATTCTGTTTCTCCAGTTGTATTAGGGACAGGTAAGGAGCTATCTTTATACAACTTTGTGTTGCCTTATTGACCAGCACAGTTGTTTCCATAGCAGAGGCTCAATAGTTTTGAATCAAGCTAAAGAACCAGGCTAATTGAAATAAATTCCTCCCTACTTAAAAAAAAAAAAAAAAAAGTTCACAGGACAGGTATTACTGATGCCAGGTAATAGCATCCTTTGAAACCCTAAAGAGATCAAATTTACTTCTCTAAATTTTACAGCCCTGTGCTCTCTTATTTTTCTTTTAAAATAGTCCATAAAATTGCCTTCCTGCTTTGCATGGGAATGAGGAGTGTAAGTAGAATAGTCTTTCAGTCAGAAAAGTTAAAAACACTGAATTCTTATCATATAACCTGAGGCATCCAATTTAATTTTCTTTTATGTCTTTCTGACTCCTATTTTATTAAATTTGCAGTCCGTCAACCTCTTTGAGAATTTTCTTAATTTTTCTGTGGATCTGACTTTCTAAATAGCACATTTTGTATTAGACTGTTTTAAACTGTGGTTGGAATAATTTGTACGTCGTGATTAATTCACCAGGATTATTTCAGTAATGCTCATAGAAAGTGTTTCAGTGCTTACTGTTTGTTAATTTGCCTACCGGGGCAAGTTAAGTGCTGAGAAGTAAAGTAATCCACAAAGTGATTGGGAATTGGTTGGATCTCTGAGGACCATCTAGGATGGAAAATGAAAACACTGAAAACTTACTCTACCAACTTTAATATTACTTTTCTATAGATCAGAACATAGGACACTTTTCATTGTCCTCATAATCATTTGTTACAAAAACGTAGAACTGCCAAGCCTGTTAACTACATCCTGATTAAAAACTCCACTTTACAGACTTGATTTACTCCAGCCACAAATGCATTTGGCAACGGAGACTCAAAGGGGGCACAAAAAGAGCCTGAACGATGCTGCATAAACCCACAGGAGTGTTGGAAGAACACTTCAAAATGTGGGTCATGTTTCATGTTGGTGTGAAAGATCTTTGTTTAGTTTCTGGATAAATTTCAATTTTAGGAGGCAACTTTACACCTTTCTAGGATAATCCCACCTGGGCACAATCTGCAGTGATACCTAGTTCATTTAGTTTTCTCTTTGGTAAGTCCTTGGGTGGTTTCCTTTCACCAGATCCACTACTACCTGGTACATAGTAGCTACTATTGGCTGGGTGAGTAATAAGTATTTATTGAAGAATATTTTGTTATTTCTGTTCGTACTTGAATAGCACTTGATGATGAGGCTGAGATCACAACTGCTGAGACAACGTTTGTCATCAATGACCTCATTTTCTAATCTCTGAATGTTAACAGAGATCAGAGACAATATTTGTTTTATAGGAAATAAAATAACCTGCTTTCCTGTGCCTTTGACATCCTGAGTGCTTTTCTTTACCACTGAGAACTGGACTTTGGCAATGCTTTGTTACAAAAAGGTGGGGAGTTATTAATATTCTTTAGAGTCTGTTCTAGAATTCTTACTATTAGAAAAAGAGCTTTAATATTAGCATAGTAAGAGAATATGATCTGTATGGTTGGTAAGTGTCCTAGCATATAAGCTAAGCTTTTAAAAAATTACATTTTCCCTTTAAAAGCAGTTTAACATCCAGTTTTTCCAATAGATATTATTAAAATAGAAATAGAAATCTGCTTCTGAAAGTCATGTGCTTTAAACTGTTTCCTGAAACACTCTGAGATTTGAAAAATTTACTTTATATATTTAAAATAATATTAGACTAAAATGATATATGATACAAGTAATTTCAGATTATGCTTTTTTTGCTGTTGGAGAAATTCTGTTTCTTTCAGATCTAGTTTACTCAAGTGATACCTGGAGATCATATCTGCAGTTTTAGGAAATCAAGCCAAAATATTTTTTTCTCTTCAGAGTGACTCTTCTCTAGGAAGGCTTCTTTATACATTCTTTGCTTATAAAGCAATAAAATATTAATCATTAACTGTAGACCAGTGGCTCGCAAGCCTGGCTGCATATTAGAAACACCTGGGTGCTCCTCCTAGGGATTGGTTTGGAGTGAGGTTCAGTACTTTGGCATCTTTTAAAAGCTCCCCAAGGCGATTTTGATGGCAGCCAGAGTGGAGAATGACTGTGGAGAGAACAGGAAACAACGAACAATGTAACTTTTGCATATATCACTCATTTTGTGGTAAACCAGCCCTTCTGGTTCCATTTTTCTGTAGATGGTTTTGACTTTTAAAATGACTTCATACTTTTCAAACTTTAATGTGAGCAAGAGGCACTTGGGTTGGTGGGACTTGATAAAAATGCTGATCCTTGGGCCTGCATGCACAGATTCTAGCTCATTCAGGGTTAGGTGAGGGACTGAGTATACTGAGTGATTTTGATATAATTGATTGATTTTCAGAGTTCATTTAAGGAATACTGTATTTCAATTATCTATTTCAATGTAGCAATCTGTCTTAAAACTTACTGGCTTTACATACCTACTTGATTATATCTCTTGGGCTTGTGGGTCAGAAATTTGTCACAGTTTGGGTGTTTTTCTGTTCCACACGGTGTGAACTAGGGTAACTTGGTGATATCCAGCTGCTCCTGGTCTGGAGGGTACAAGATTGCTTAAATCACATGATATGGCTGGAAGGCTGGGCCCAGCTGGGGCCCTCTCTCGGTAGCCTTGAGGCTTTTTGACAAAGCCTGTTTAGCAAGGTGTTTGTATTACTTACAAGGGTGACACAGGGCTCCTGGAATGGTACCAGGGAGAGTGCTTCAAGACAGCCAGGTAGAGCTGTGAAGCTTCTTATGAGACTTTATGCAAAGTCCCAGGGTGAGTATATATGGAAAAATACAAAGCAAGTGTTTTTCCTATACCTTTATTCAGCAACAATCACAATTATCACAGAAGACTGACTTCTGTGACCAAACGTGGGGATTTCTCCCCACTGGTAAGCATGCCAGCAGTTCTTCAGCAGACACCAGTGGGGTTTCTCCCAATTGAATTCCCATCAACCTGGAGACAGCATCAGTTGTACAAGGTAAGGGCTCAGTTCCCAAGACTGCCCCCCACTTCAGATGCCAGTTAACAAGTCCAGCCTCTGGAACTTCTGCCCAGCTGCCTACAAATTAGTGTTCCCACACATCCATCGTTGGGTTCACTTAGTTTGCTTGAACAGCTCACAGAACTCAGGAAAACACGTACTTCTGTTTACTGCTTTCCTATAAAGGACATTACAAAGGATATAGATGAAGAGATGCATTGGGTGGGGTGTGGGTAAAGGAGCATGCCACCCTCCAGGAATCTCCATATGTTCAACAGCTACCCGGAAACTCTCTGAACCCAGTTCTCTTGGGTTTTAATGGAAGCTTCATTACGTAGGCATGATTGAAGCATAGACAACCACATAGAAATGTGATTGGACACAAAGGTATGATCTAACACTAACAGACTGGGTAGGGAAACCCAAAAAGGCCTGTTTGTTCAGCTTCTTGCCTCTGTGCAGCATTCCTTCCTCCCAGGTATGGGACAGGACCCCTCCTGAAATAGGGGTCTTATGATCTACTGTCAGCTAAGATAGGTCAGAATTTCCTGCCTCAGGGAAAAAGGAGCAGGTGAAAGGAGGGTAGGAGAAGGTCAGAAGCATTAGCCAGGAACTGTGGATGGAAACCAACATATAAATATCCTAATGTCACACAAGGCATCATTTCTGTCACAGTCAGTCAGTCAAACAAATCTGAAAAAAAGCCTGGATTCAAAAAGAGGTGGATTAGAATTTCCCTCTCAATGAGAGTAAAAAAAAAAAGTTGGAGCCCTCTTTGAAATCTCACACACTAGTAGGCAGAAAGCATGTTGCTATATCCATTTCACAAATTTCTGAATTATTGATTTATAGTAATTAGTATATTAATGTAGGGGCTTATTATTTTTCACCTTACTAGCTTTAGTGGTTTCTAAAAGGTATATCTACCTATACCCCAGTCACTTTTTTTTTTGATTCATTTTATATATGACACAACTAATCTTTTTGAAGCATAATGCTGATTATGGAACTCTCCTAAAACTGTAAGTGGGTCGCATTGCCTATTATATAAGACTATTTAGGTAGTCTAAAGCTCTGGGGTTGAAGTAGAGTGTGGTGGTTAATATCATAGACTCTAGAGTGAGACTGCCTGGGTTCCAGTCTTGATTTTGCTACTTCCTTGTGGTGTGGCCCTGGGCTTGTGTATTCTGTCTGCACTTACTTTTGTTCCATCTGTAAAATGGGAGTTAAAGTAGTATCTACCTCAGTGGGTGGTTGTGAGAATTAAATGAATCATATGTAATGTCCTTACACTGCGTTGGAATGCTAATGGTTGTTTTATTTTTGTTGCTGTTAACATTTTTCTGGCACGGCATTCAAGGCCTGTCACGCTCTGTCACATCTCACGTTTCCAACCTCATTTCTTGTGACTGTTGTAATCAACCGTGCTGCAGCCTTGTTCACCTCTCTCCTGCACTCTCTGCATATTTTCTGTCTTTACCTTTTTTCATACTGTTGCCTCTCCATGGAAAGTGGGGGCATTCAAGGCCTGTCACGCTCTGTCACATCTCACGTTTCCAACCTCATTTCTTGTGACCGTTGTAATCAACCGTGCTGCAGCCTTGTTCACCTCTCTCCTGGACTCTCTGCATATTTTCTGTCTTTACCTTTTTTCATACTGTTGCCTCTCCATGGAAAGTGGGCTTCTCTTCCCCTCTCCATTAGAAAGTGATATTAACACAAATTGCTCTAGAAGGCTTTCAATAGATGGAAACTGGAATTTTATACCTCATTTCACTGTTATGCGTGGTGATGTTTTGTTCCTCCAACTCTAATATTTACTTTTTGAGGGCAACACTTGAGTCTGATTTTTGTCTTCAGGTTTCCCACACATGTAGCCCAGCACAGTGCCTTCCATATTGGTGTCTAAAATTATAGTATAGGGCAGGAAAGGATAGGCTATGCTGCAGCAACAAATAATCTGAAAACCTCAGTGGCTTAAAGTAAGTTTATTTCTCAGTCATGCCATGAGTCCGTGGTGAGTCAGTAAGGGGATCTGCACATGTATCTACCCAAGGAAAGCAAAACAAAATCATGCAGTAGCTGCTACATTTTTATATATGGTTTTTCTTAAAAATATTAAAGCCTCGAACATTCTCTCATATTTTAAATACATTTTCCTTTAAAGGAAGATGTTTCTTTCATCCCCCAACCCTCCATTTTGATTCTTGTTTTAAAGTACAAACTGGTTAGCAAGACATGAAATGTGATTCTACAGCATACTATAACTACCACTGGGTATCAGCAAAATAGAATTCTTGGCATAGTCACTAGGTTTCTTGGTTTTACCAAATCGAGCAAGTTTAATAATTTAAACTGATAATGATCTTGGCAAATTGGAAAGATACTCTATAAACATATGATAATGTTCAGTGGCTTAAAGTTTAAGATAGTAACCAAAAGGATATTATGGGTGCAGACTACCATCTATATGAAAGGTTATATATACTTAGAAAAATAATTGGGAAGATTTTTGTTTTATAACGTAATCCATGTGAGGGCTTATCATAGAACTTTGCTTAAGGAGTTCTAAGAAATACAACTAGGAAAATGCAGTAAATAGACATAGGTTAATATGGGAATAGGTTATTAGAGTTAAGGATGGCAAATAAAAGACCTAGGGTCATAATTGACTGTTCAAATATGTCATCAGGCCAGGGCTTCTGTTAAACATAAGTTGGCAAGCTTATCATAGAACTTTGCTTAAGGAGTTCTAAGAAATACAACTAGGAAAATGCAGTTAATAGACATAGGTTAATATGGGAATAGGTTATTAGAGTTAAGGATGGCAAATAAAAGACCTAGAGTCATAATTGACTGTTCAAATATGTCATCAGGCCAGGGCTTCTGTTAAACATAAGTTGGCAACATTATGTGTTTTACTGGTCCTTGTAGGGGCTGGAAAGCAGTGCTTCTGTATCTACTTGCCATTTTTTGAATATGTGGAATAAAATATATATATAAAGGTTAAGAAAGGGCAGAAAATTATACATAAAAAAATTATACATTGGGAGCAAGGGATTTGAGAACCAAGGAAATGAAGGATGTGGGATGACTACATTGTGAAGGCATCTAGCTATTCTCAATCCCCAGAAAACTGGAGTTCGGGGTGTAGCCTCATATTTGTGTAAGAGACCTGTGTTGAAGGACCTCTTGAGACGCGGATTAGCTCTAAATAGGTTGCTTAGAATTTTATTCCTTAAGAGTTTTAGGGTAGCTGATCTGGATGACTAGAAGAATTGACCTGTTATTGTAAATTGTAATCCTGTTAAAGCCATGACATTCTGTTGTTGTTTTTTTAAGGACTTGGACTCCTTTGACAATTTGGACATTTAGGAACCCTCTTGTCTAGAAAGTTGCACCTGTGTATACCAGCATGGGCTTAATTTCAAGTATTCGATGGGATCCTCAGTTTAGAATCTTGGTAGAACAGGCAAGTAGAAGTTTGTAAAATGGTTTGTACCCCCAGCAGTGAGCTACTTCACAAATATCAGTGGTGATAAAGAGTGAATGTGTTGATGTGTTTAGACAGGCAATAAGGGGGGCTTTGTTTTTGAATTTTAGGCATTTTAAAAAGCCCATGCTTGTGGATTTAAAAAAATATTTGCTTTAACACAACACTAAATATTGTAAGAGGCAAGGAAAGTTTATAGCAAAGCACATTTGCTTGGGGAGAAGGTTTCCATGGCTCTCCACTAGCTGTTACATGTTTATATTCTCCAAAACTTTCACTCTGGCTTTTTTCCCAGGAAAGAAGTATCTGCCCTTTCCCATTCTTCTACCCTCAGTGTGTGTGGGCGGCTGTGCATCTCCATGGGGAGGGCACTGTGGGTAAAGCTGTGCAGAGCACTCCTTTGCTTCCACAATCTCAAGCCAATGGAATTGTTCTGAATTGGCTGGGTCTTATTTTCTCAGGGTTATGCCTGGAAGGAGACAGGATCAGGGTGTGATATGTCCCAAAAGCATAAACTTTTTATTAGCACAGATCAATCAATCAGTGGGCTCAGTAGATTTTGGGAGTGCTGGTAACGTCCATTGCTTAGGGATCTCAGTTACCCAGGAAATACTCAGAGTGTAGATTATGATGCCCTGACTTTGGCAACACCTGCTCTTTCTCCACCTCCTTCCCTCTCCTACATATGTGTATAACACTTGTGTGTTTGTGTAGTGGGGATGATATTGGGAAAGTTGAAAGGATTTCAGTCTTTAAATTTCTTAGATTGATAGAAGAATGGTTATCATGTGCTGTGTTGTGAGAGGGAAGTTTGAAACTCTGATTTAAAATGAAGTGACAGGACTGTGTCCTCAATTATATAATGTTTTCTCCCTGTGTCAGGTAATTCCAGTTATGATGTAATTACTATTGTTCAGGTAATTCCCTGCTATTTTTTTAAAAACAGTCTCCAAATATGTTGCTTGATGTTTTGCAATTGGAAAATGGCATCTAGGAAGGATTAAAGTTCTGTATTATTAAAGGATTATCAAATCTGGGTGTTTTAGTTTAATGTGGCAAATATTAATGATGATGCATTAAGTAATTTATCAGTGTAGTTCGGGCTTCTTGTTCCCTCGTTCTTTACAGAACCACTTTAATACATTAGTCTACTTCACCACAAGCTCTTTCCTCTCTGAATAGGAGAAATACCATCTCCCCACCTGTGAGCATTCTAGAACAACACATAGCCAGTTGGTCCAATCTGTGTTCCTGCTATCCAGCAATTTTATGTATTTATTATTTGCGTAGCAGTATTTTTGTCATATGAAATTCAATTGATAGATGCTTAAAAAAATTCTCTAAGACTTTTGAAGACCTCAGAGACATTTTACAGTTTACACTGAAAATGGTTGTTTGAAAAATCACATTTTCTGCTTTTGCCAACCACTTCTCTGATGCCATCCTTTCAGCGGCAGAGGGTAGAGTAGCACCTTGCTGTCAGAGTAATTCCGTAGCCAGGGCGGGGAGGCCCTCAGGGAGAGCTTTCTTGACCATACTTTGATGTTTTGTAAACACAAAACAAATTCTTATTCTGGTTCCAATCCTGCTGAGGAAGTGGTTAGCTCAGCTTGAACTCAAATGCATTAGAGATGAAAGGAAATGGGTTGGGGAGATCTTACTTCTGGGGCCAGGTGAGAAGTAGCTAGTGTCATTCTGAATGTGCTTTGGAAGAAGGAATCCTTGTAACCCTCTTATGGTACCCATTTGGAAACATCTTATTAAAATGTGCTACATAGTTAAAGCTGACATTTTGAACCCCGTATGAGAAAGCGGGAAACCCCTGTCATGAATGATGCCATGTAGAGAACAGATTAGGACTTCTTTTTATATTGCTTTAGTTAAAATGTTACTTTGGAAGGTAGAGGTCATTTGGAGATTGTTTTGTGGCGTGTAAATAAAGCTCTAATATAAATTCTTTGTTTTAAAATGACACTGCCTCTCTCCTTCTTTATTTCTTTTATAAGGTTTCTCTACCTTGCAGATTTTTAGCATGAATAAGACTATAATATGTATCAAAAATGAAGACAATATTGAAACAGTTCCATATTCTTAATGTTCTTAATGTGTATAGTTATAGATTAAATGAGACAAAGTCTGCAATTATTTTAAAATATGCTGATCTACTTATTTTAATTCCATGTACATATATCACATAATATATATATAAAAGCTGTGCAGGACATAGAAAAACTATATACAGGCAAGCTTGCAGGATATAACAAAAATGAATTGAATGGATCTTTGAAGGTTATGAGTCTGTTGAAGCCTATCAACTTTTAAACCTAGAGTCTCAGATTCATATCACTTCAGGCGCTAAACAAGTAACGTGAAGTAAGCCAACTGTTGCATTGTAGACAATGAGAATTTTCTTCATTTCTGATTATTCTTGACATGAGATCTTCTTGGTCTGTCTTCTGTTTCTACTTATAGGCATGTGTGCAGAGAAATATACACTATCTGGTAGTGAGATGTGTGATGCTAAATGTTGGGGCAGCATTGGGCCGCCCCCGCTCAGTGTTAGCTGGTTGTCACCTAGACGAAACTCAGGTTGTCTGTGGCCGGACTTTTGCTTTAACAAAGGAAGATGGCTTTTTGGGTTCTTTTGCAGACTGCCCCGATTTTTGAACAATAAACTGTATAGCTCAAAGTGTATATAGGTCTACAGGTGGCATCAGCCTGTGGGTCCCCAATTTGTGATCCCTGGTTGATCATTAGACAGGTAGCTGTTTTTTCTTCATAGTTACAAATTGATAGGAAATTTACAAATATATATTTATAAACTCCAAATTTCTTTGCAAATGTTGAGTTTTTTGGCAAATGTGCTTCATTTATAAAATGTGTATTCCTCTTTTGGTTAGTTGATATTATTTTAAATATTTAAAATTTCATTTTAAACTCATTGAAGTATTTTTTAATAAATATCAACAATTTCATACCCTACCCCTTTTTACTCCACTTTCAACTTCCTTGTTTTTTCTCATTTCTTGGCAATGTGCTTGAATATTTGATTTTAAAATTTATTTTCAGTTGGTCTATTGTAGATAATTTATCTTTCTTTCCTTCTCTTTTTACTCCACTTTCAACTTCCTTGTTTTTTCTCATTTCTTGGCAATGTGCTTGAGTATTTGATTTTAAAATTTATTTTCAGTTGGTCTATTGTAGATAATTTATCTTTCTTTCCTTCCTCCCAGTTCACATTTCCCAGCCTCTTTCCCTGTTCTCCCTGCTTCATTAATTAAAACTTTTGCTGAGATCAATATTCAGTTTTTACACTAGGATGATGGTAAAATACTGTTCAAAGAGTCACACAATATATTTGTACAAATTTTTTATTTTCCTGTTTTTAATAATGGTTTCATTTTGTTTGTTTAGTGATAGTCCTTTAAATATAGTTCAAACACATCTTGTCAATTTTTTGGAAAGGATTCTCAGGAGGTATTTATTTTTTTTTTGATATTTATGTCTGAAAGTGACTATTCATTACTCACACTTGATTACCAAGGTCTGAAATTCTAGGGTGAAGTCATTGTCTTTCAGTATTTTGAAGGCACTGTGTTATTTTCAGTTTTCAGTGTTATTCTTGAGAAGGCATTTTTTCCCCTCTGATATTCTGTAATTTTATGGTATGTGTGGCTTTTTAAGTCATTTATTGTGCTGTGCCCTTTGGGCATTCATTAGAGCCTTTCAATTTGTAGACTTATCTTTCACTTTTGGGAAACATTTTTTTTTTTTAATCCTTCCCTCCTCAACACACAATCTTTCAGTTTTTCTTTGGTTCTTCTATTATTTTGCATTTAGGACCTTCTGGAGTACTCTTCTAATTTTCTTTTTTCCCCACCTATTTTTCCTTTCTTTTTTCTTTCTCTTACTCTCTGTGAAGTTTCTAAGGTTTATTTTAACTTACTGTTGATTTTAATTTCTGCCACTAAAATTTTAATTTCTAAGAACTCTTTATTGCCTTATAAATGTTTCTCTATTCTTTTTAAGTACAGCTATTGTTTATGGATAGAAAATTTTCTCATCTCTCTGAGGATGTTTATTAAATTATTTTCAAAGTTTTCTTCTATTTGCACTATCTTTCCATAAGATTATTTTTCATTTTTGTTTATGTTGGTCTGTGACTTTAATGTTAGAGGATTTCTGCAAATGTCTGGTGAGCCTTACCATCCATTTATATTTGAGCGTATCTCTTTTCTGGCCTTAGTGATTGGTGGTTTTCCTTGTAGGGTCATCCTGTGTCCTGTTGGACTCCCTGAATGTCAGTATTTATAATTACTTTTCTTCAACTGGTTCCTTTTTCTATAGAGTAGCAGTTTTAAACCTTTAGCCTCATGATCTCTTTACACACTTAAAAATTATTGAGGACCTTATAGACCAGTGCTATCCCATAGAAATATAATGCAAATAAAAAATACAAACTATATGTGCAATTTAAAATTTTCTAGTAGCAACATTAAGAGTAAAAAGATGAAATAAATATTTTCTTAAATCCAAAATATTGTTTCAGTTTATAATATAAAATTGAGAGATTTTACATTCTTTTTTATGCCAAATCTTTGAAATCTAGTATATATTTTACACTTACAGCCTATCTCAATTCAAACTAATTTTCAAGAGTTCTGTGACCACATGTGGCTAGTTACTACTATTTGGACAGTACAGTTATGGAACTTTAGGTGGGTTATATCTATCAATATTTACTGTATTGGAAACTAAAATTGAGAAATTATAAAAATAGTTACTTCCTTTAAAAATAACATAAAAATCCCACTACATGTTAATACTAATAACTTACTTTTATGTAAAATAACTGTTTTTCAAGATGAGACTCAGTAAGAAGATTGGCATTTTTTTACGTTTTCTTGAACCTTCTTAATGTGTATCTTAATAAAAGATAGCTGCCTCCTCATATCTGCCTTTGCATTCAATCTTTCGCAATATGTTGTTTTAAGTACAGGAAGAAAATCTGGTCCGTACAGATTTGTAGTTGGAAAAGGGAAGAATATTTTAATAGCTGTTTCAGATAATTGATATTATCCTTTGATACTACACCAAAACTTGGCAACTGGTGATTTCTTACAGGTTAGTTGCAATGTAGAATCTGAGATCATATCAATGAACTTTTCATATTCTCTTACACGAAAATCCATTTGTCTATCTTGTCTTTTGAATAGATCTTTTACCCATGCATTGGTTTGTAACATTTGTAACTTGTATTGGCCATTTGGAAAATACTGGATGACTGAGTTATGCCAGTCTTCCAAATATTGACACATCTCATTATACAATATGAAAATATCACATTTGCTTATATCACCATCAGTCTTGTCAGAAAAATCTTGTCAAGGTAATAGTGGTGGATATAGTTTATCCAAGCCCTAACTTCTGCTTGAAAGTCTGAATTTTATCATTGGCAATAAGCATTATCTGTTGCTGTTCTTGACATGACAGGTTCACTCATTATGTTAATTTTTTAGAAAGTGTTAAGAACCCAAGTCTGAATAACCATGTTTTCTATGTCAATTTTTGAAGTAAAAATGGCATTCCATGAAAAAGCTACTGGTTCTGTTTGCCAGTCAAACAATGGCATACATCTTCCTGAAGATAACTCTCATACTTTGGTATACAGCTGAAGTGTTTTATATGTACATCTCGTTCTGTCACACGGAATGTTGAAAAGACATGTTAATCAAGGGCTGAAATTAAATCAATAACTTTGCTTCATGAAGATCTTTAAGTGAAGTCAGCTTTTTAAAAAACTGAGTATTTACAAAAATTAACTCAAAATGGATCATAGATCTATGTAAAACGCAAAACTATAAAACTTGTAAGACTACGGGTCAAGCTGGCAGAATAGATGGTCCCCAGCATCACTTTCTCCCATAAATCAATGAATTTACAGCTATTAAAAAGCAATGACAGGGCCGGCCCGGTGGCGCACTGCTACAGTGCGCCGCTTGGGAAGTGCGGCGGCGCTTTGTCCCCAGCATCACTCTCTCCCATAAATCAATGAATTTACAGCTATTAAAAAGCAACGACAGGGCCGGCCCAGTGGCGCACTGCTACAGTGCGCCACTTGGGAAGCGCGGCGGCGCTCCCGCCGAGGGGTCGGATCCCATGTGCAGACCGGCGGTTCACTGGCTGAGCGAGGAGCGGGGGCAGCGCCGGGGGTTGCGATCCCGTTGCCGGTCCTGGTCCGGTACGGGTGCGACACTGAGGGTTGCGATCCGTTGCCGGTCACGAAAAAAGACAAAAAAAAAAAAAGCAACGACAATGAAGCTGGGGCCAATAGAGCTCAGAGGAAGAGGAGGAGAGACCTATGGAGTGCATGAAGGCCAGAGAAGCTATGATGAGAGAAAAGAAAAGCCTCTCTAACCATTTCGAGCCCTGGCTGCTTCCAGGCTGGAGCTGCTGAGTGCACAGAGCAGGAGCTGGCAAAAGCCGCAGCTGTGCCCTTCGGATGGAGTTGGATGGAGTTGCATGGAGGTGGCAGGGAAGAAGAGGGCCTTGGTGGCCCCTAGGCCAGCAAGACCACTAATAGGGTTCCCATGGACCCACATAGGAGGAAGGAGCCACAACAACTGAAAAAACAGAGCCACTCAAAGGCTGGTGAGTCATTGCAAGGGACTAGCATATAGCCTGTCCCATGGAAAGTGTTTGCAGCATGGGCAGTGGGGGAAACAGGCCCACTGGGAGAACACTGGGACACAGCAAGGACAGCTGATCTGCCCCCCCAATCAGTGTAGGACCACTCAGAGGAGACTGGTCAGGAATATAGAGTTGCATGGAGTGCAGTTTGATGAAAAGGCTCAGGCCCAGACCAGTGTTTCTACACAACCCAGGTGCATTGGATTTCACTAAACCTGGAAGTCCTATAAAGTCAACCATTAGAACCTGAGCTGCACAAAAAGCCTTCCCCATGGAATCAACAGCAAAGCAGAAATTTAACTCAACCACAGAGCTCAAGTACTGGTCCCCATAGGAAGTTCTCCCACTTTAGAAGTAAGCAAAGGACAACAAATTAGTTCCAGCACAGAGTTTAAGTGGTGGGAAAAGCAAATAATCCAACACAGAACTGAAAGAAAAAACAAAGTACCCACGACCAGAGACCAAGTTTGATATTAACTAGTAAAGGTCTCATTTCACCAAAGAACACCTATAACCCCTAGAAGGACTGGAAGTCCCCTGGACTACCAAGCTAGAAAGGGGGTAACCAGGCACACCTCCAGCACTATGGGGCCTGCCCGGGGTCCTGAGGTATGGAGCTGAGGACCGGACCCTCTGTCCACAACCAGGCATACTGCCATCACCATGGGCCCCACCCGGGGTCCTGAGGTTGGATCCAGGGACTGGACCCTCCTCCCATAGCCAGGCACACCACCAGCACAATGAGGCCCACCTGGTGTGGATCCTCCTCCCACAACGAGGCACACTGCCATCTCCACCACCAACTAGGTAAGGAGCATGCCAAAAACATCATCTCCATGTGGGTGGCTCACCACAGCCACCATAATAAACATGGCTGCTGTAAAAGTGGCTAGATGCCACAACCACTGTGCAGATGGTCTGCCAGCCACTGTAGTGCATTGACATAAGGACAGTCACCAGCAGAGACCAAAGAAGAGTATGTCTCTCTCCACAAAGCTCATTCCAGAGTGACAGAAGAAGCATCTGCTCTATGATAATATTGGTGGACCTGAACACACTTCTCAGCATTGGACAGATCATTGAGGCAACAAAGGAACAGAGTAACCATTACTCTCTCAGAAAGAGAGAGAAATCTAGGGTAATTAGAGGGGGGAGGGAGGAGGGAGAGATTGGACAAGGGCATAAAGAATAAGCACAATTTGTAACAATACATATGCTAGTAATATTGATTTGATCAACATATGTCAATGTTGAGTCCCAAAAATATGTATAAATCAATTATGATTCAATAAAAATTATATAAAAAACAACCCTTAAACCAAAGAAAAACCAAAACTATAAAACTTGCAGAAGATAATATAAGATAATCCTAGATAACCTTAGATATAGCAGTGACTTTTTAGATACAATACCAAAGGCACAATCCATGAAGTTAAGAATTAATAACCTGGATGTCATTAAAATTAAAACTTTTGTTTTGAGAAAGACGTATTAAGAAAATGAGAAGATAAGCCACAGACTGGGAGAACGTATTTGCAAAAGACATCTGATAAAGTACTGTTACCCAAAATATACAAAGAATTCTTAAAACTTATTAATAGGTAAGCAAAACAACCCAACTAAATGGGCCAAAGACCTGTATATACACCTCACCAAAGAAGACATAGAGATGACAGATTAACATTTAAAAGATGCTCCACATTATATCCCATCAGAAAAATGCAGATGAGTACAATTAGATACTACCATACACCTATAAGAATGGCCCAAATCCAGAACACTGACAATACCAAATGCTGGTGAGGATGTGGAGCAATAGGAACTCTGGTTCATACTTGTACTATTTTGAATTCCCACTATTTTGGTAGACAATTTGGTCTACTACAAAACTAAACATACTCTTACTATCTAATGCAGCAATCACTCTCCTTGGTAGTTACTCAAAGGATTTGAAAATGTGTGTCTACACAAATTTGAACATGGGTATTTATAGTAGCTGTATTCATAATTGCCAAAAACTTGGAGGCAACTAAGATGTCCTTCAGCAGATGAAGGAATAAACTGTGGTAGATCCAGACAATGGAATACTATGCAAAATAAAGGGTAAAAATAAAGTGGTAAAAATAAAGGAGCTATCATGCCATGAAAAGACATGAAGGAACCTTAAATGCATCTGAGGAGTCTTCAGAAAGTTCATGGAAAATGCATGTTATAAAACAACTATTCATGGATTTCAAATTTTGTTTTGCATCAAAATAAACTTGTACTAANTTGAAAATGTGTGTCTACACAAATTTGAACATGGGTATTTATAGTAGCTGTATTCATAATTGCCAAAAACTTGGAGGCAACTAAGATGTCCTTCAGCAGATGAAGGAATAAACTGTGGTAGATCCAGACAATGGAATACTATGCAAAATAAAGGGTAAAAATAAAGTGGTAAAAATAAAGGAGCTATCATGCCATGAAAAGACATGAAGGAACCTTAAATGCATCTGAGGAGTCTTCAGAAAGTTCATGGAAAATGCATGTTATAAAACAACTATTCATGGATTTCAAATTTTGTTTTGCATCAAAATAAACTTGTACTAACTTAACATGTCTGAAAAGGATCTAGTTTGAGGCACTAAGAAGGATAAGACATCAATTTGGAAAGAGCCCCAATCACAGCAACCTGAATTCTGCTGAAATTGAAGCAAGAACGAACATCAAATTTATGGTGAAGCTTGGGTGTAAGAATGGTGAAATCATTGATGCTTTATGAAAAGTTCTGGGGACAATGCCCCAAAGAAATCAGCAGTTTACAAATGGACAACTTGGTTTAAAAAGGAATGAGGTGATATTGAAGATGAAGCCCACAATGGCAGACCATCCACATCAAATTGTGAGGAAAAAATTTAATATTGTTCGTGCCCTAATTAAAGAGGATCAATGATTAACAACAGAAACAACAGCCAACACCACAGACCTCTCAAGTGGCTCAGCTTACACAATCTGAAAAATTACAGTTGAGCAAACTTTCTACCCAATGGGTACCCAAACTGTTGCACCCAGATCAGCTGCAGGCAAGAGCAGGACTTTCAGTGGAAATCTTAAACAAGTGGGATCAAGCATTTCTTCAAAGAATTGAAACAGGAGATGAAACATGGCTTTACCAGTATGATTCCAAAGACAAAGCACAATCAAAGCCATGGCTACCAAGTGGTGGAAGTGCTCTAGTAAAAGCAAAAGTGAACCAGTTAAGAGCAAAGGTCATGGCAGCAGTTTTTTGGGATGCTCAAGGCATTTTGCTTGTTGACTTTCTGAAGAGCCAAAGAATGATAACATCTGCTTATTAAGAGAGTGTTTTGAGAAAGTAGCCAAAGCTATAGCAATAAAATGCCCAGG
>NW_007731486.1:63396-68447 GCF_000696425.1 Galeopterus variegatus
CAACAGAAACAACAGCCAACACCACAGACCTCTCAAGTGGCTCAGCTTACACAATCTGAAAAATTACAGTTGAGCAAACTTTCTACCCAATGGGTACCCAAACTGTTGCACCCAGATCAGCTGCAGGCAAGAGCAGGACTTTCAGTGGAAATCTTAAACAAGTGGGATCAAGCATTTCTTCAAAGAATTGAAACAGGAGATGAAACATGGCTTTACCAGTATGATTCCAAAGACAAAGCACAATCAAAGCCATGGCTACCAAGTGGTGGAAGTGCTCTAGTAAAAGCAAAAGTGAACCAGTTAAGAGCAAAGGTCATGGCAGCAGTTTTTTGGGATGCTCAAGGCATTTTGCTTGTTGACTTTCTGCAGAGCCAAAGAATGATAACATCTGCTTATTAAGAGAGTGTTTTGAGAAAGTAGCCAAAGCTATAGCAGTAAAATGCCCAGCAAAACTTCACCAGAGAGTCCTTCTCCACAACAAAGTTCCTGTTCATTTCTCTCATCAAATGAGGGCAATTGTATGAGATTTTTAATGGTAAATTATTAGGAATCCACCCTTACAGTCCTTATTTGGCTCCTTCTGACCTTTTTGTTTCCCAATCCAAAAAAATCTTTAAAGGGTACCCATTTTTCTTCAGTTAATAATGTAAAAAAGACTTCATTGACATGGTTAAATTCCCAAGATCTCCAGTTTTCTAGGGATGGACTCCATGGCTAATATCACTTACAAAAGTGTCTTGAATGTGATGGAGGTTATATTGAGAAATAAAATTTATATTTTTAATTTTTATGTTTTAATTCTATTTTCCCACAAACTTCTTGAAGTCTCCTTATGTTAATAATTGAAAGAAACCAATCCGAAAAGGCTACATATACTGTATGATTCTAGCTCTGCAACATTCCAGGGAAGTTCAAACCATAGAGACAGTAAAAAGATCAATGGTTGCTAGGGGCTGGGGAGTGGGGAGATAAAAAGATGTAGACAGAGGATTTTTAGGGTAGTGAAAATACTCCACATATGATATCATAATGATGGATACATATGATTACATATTTGTTGAAATTCAGAATGTACGTACAACACCAAGAGTGGATCCTACCGTAAACCATGGACTTTGGGTAATAATGACATGTCAGTGTAGATTCATCAGTTGTAACAATCATACCACTCTGGTGGGGGATGTTGATAATGGGGAAGCTTTGAATTTGAGGGGGCAGGGAATATATGGGAAATCTCTATTTCTCTCTCACTTTTGCTGTGAACCTAAAACTGCTCTAAAAATGTCTTAAAAAGTTGATTCACAAAAAACCAAAGAACAAAGCAACTACAAGTATGTAGTGTTGAAGAATACAATGACTATCAGTATATTTGTGTGTCACAGCCTTGATTCTTGCTAAGGAGCTAGCAATTGTTCCCACAGTTTCTTGTTTACCATTAATGCAAATTTCAACAGTAAAAAAGTCAAGTAATGTTGATGCATTTTTATGAAAATGGTTTTGCTTTTGTAGACCCTTTGTCTCCTCCTGTGCACCACCCCCTTCCTCCCCACCACTTCCCACCCAGTCTGTGGATCACATTTTAAGAACCACCATCTTAGAGGAATACTCCAGTCCTATGCTTCAGTAGGAGAAACCTTGGTAACCAATATCCAGATTGCTTACAATGAGAAGTGGGCTGGGGTAAACCTTATCATTCATTCAAAATAATTCATTGTCTCCTTTGTTTTATTTCTCCATAGAGTAAACCTCAAATCTTCCTTTAGACTGGGGGAGATGATTGCCTGTATACCAGCCAGTTTTCTCTTTTCAGTTCTGGCCTCCACTTTCAGCGCACCTGATGCCTCCAGGTTCTAAATATTTGGTTTTCTTCTTGTTGGCTTCCTTCTGTGCTGGTGCGGGTATCTGCTACCTCTGCTTCAAGCCAGGCTTTACCTATCTACCTGCTTACAACTTCCAGATTGCACTGCCATCTCTCATTTCTGATCCTTGCCATTTCTACTCTTTCTGTGTGGTTTGATAAATTCCTTTAGTTTCATAGAGTGAGGATGGGAATGGGGCATGGGAAAGTTGCCAAGAAAAATGCCTGTGTTCATTGATTAGGTTTATCTAGAAGTCATCTCCTTTTGGAGTTCAACTAAAGAAAAATATGTTGACTCGTCTTTGATTTTATACAATTCCAAATCCCTACTCCTCTCCCTCTCTTTCTGTCTCTCTCTGTGTGTTTATCCCTAGTATAATCTGTTGTACCCTACTTTATTATTTTTTACATTTCTTTATACAGTATCTTCATCATGTTCATTGTTTCTCAAAAGTAAAAAATCTTGCAGAAGTACAGTAGGAGGTCAAATTTCTCATTCGTCATGATATCCCCTTCTTTGGGCTCACCGTTTCTCATTCTTTTCAATTGTATGTAACTGTTATGTTGAACAAGCAGGACTCAAGGGGGATCATTAGACTTTACTTTGTTTCCCTCTGTCCCTTTAAATTTATTCCATGTGGATAGTGGGATAGTTCTTCCCTTGTATGTAGGGCATATCTCATGACTCTTCTGGTGAACTAGATGAAATAAAATGCGGTCCTGTCAGTAATTAATAGGAGTGTACTTCAAAATGTTCATGGAAAAATAGTATTAACAGATAATACAAATATTTCCATGAACTTTTTGAAGACCCTTCATATAGTGTAGTATAGTAATTAACAATTCAAAGTTAATGGTTATGTCCTTAATCAAGCTCTGGTCTACTGTGAGGCTGCCACTTGCTCAGGATAAAGAGGTACAGTGGGCCTCTCTTTTTTATTACTCATCATTTTTATTACTCATCTCCCACCTTATTAATCTCAGATTCTCACACCCTCATTGCCGGAGTATGGAGACGAAGGATTGTTAAGTAGGACAGTGTATTAGTTTCCTATTGCTGCTGTAACAAATTAACATAAACTTCATGGCCTAAAAAATATAAATTTATCTGACAGTTCTGGGCATTCGAAGACCAACATGCCCACTGAAATAAAATGAAGGGCTACACCAGGGTGTCACCAGGGCTATATTCCTTTCTGATGGCTCTAGGGTAGAATCTTCCTTTTTTCAGCTTTTAGAGGCTTCCTGGATTCCTTGGCTCATGGCCTCTTCCATCTTCAAAACTAGAGACATCAGGTCAAGTCCTCACATTGCATAATCTAATTGCTGACTGTCTGCTGAATTCCTCTTCCACTTTTAAGGACTTGTGATTACACTGGGCCTGGTTATCCAGGATAATATCGCTATTTTAACATCAGCTGCTTAGCAGCCTTAATTCATCTTGGACATGTAAATAACATGTTCCTGGGGTCAGGAAATCTTTAAGGGGGTCATTATTCTGTTACCACAGACAGCAAAGTTCCTGACTAATACTGTTGAATACTCTAGCACGTGCGCTCTCTCCAACTGGCTGATTTTTAAGCTGACTGGTAGGTTACTTGAGTTCTTTGTAGATCTTCCACTTCCGACCCTATTGCTGATAGTCTCACCTGCAGTTCTCCTCTGGCTGGTCAAGCAACTCCTTTAGCTGCTGAGAATCCATCAGTTAACCCCACTCCCTTCAGGAGTTCCTTCTTACTATGTTAACACTGCTCTGCAAATGTCTCCAACCACTAGATCTTGTTATTCTCTTGGTGGGGCTAATGGAGTGGTTTTCCATGAGCTCACATTGTAAGTCCTGCGTATAGTGGTCTGTATCTCACTTTGGATTGAGTCATGGGGCCTCCATTGAAAGTGACAGGAACATACCATTTCAAAATAATGTTAACATTATATTTGGCCAAACATATCCATGTGAAATGTGTGCTAAGTTCTTCCCTTAAATGTTATCCCTCTCCAAACTATCTTTGTTTTTACCTTTTATCCTTATTTGTTTTTCAATTCCTTTATATTTCTTCCTTTCAAAAAATAATCCAATGTTTTTCTGTGTAGCCTTTCAGATTTATCACGTATTCCATCCCTCTTCCTAGGATTCCCCTTTTAGAAGGTTCCAGTGCTGTCTTACCCTTACTTGTGGAAAGTTTGCAAGGTTATGGGTTACACTAAGTCTGGAGCTAAATTCATGCAGGTAAATGGTACCACTTGGAGTCTCCTGTAGAAAACAGCTGGCCTCTCATTTCTGATACTATACTTTATTCTCACCCTGATTCTTCCAAACTTCCTTTAGCCTGTGACTGTAGATGTACTCAAATCACCAAACTGACTATAAACATTTTCTCTGTATGTTAACTCTTCTTTCTTCAAGACACAGTTCAAATCCCACCTGCTTTCTGATGCCTTCCCTGGCAAAAATCAGTCACACCCTTTTGCAAGGCATATACTGTATTTTTTGGGGGGAGGTGGGCAGGCCCAATCTGCACATCAGTGTGAACAAAGAACTAACATAAATGAGTATGCATTTGGATGCTTTGCAAAAATTTTAACCATACAACCTTACTTTTTCTAGTTATTTCTTCAAGTGTCCCTGGACAGAGGAGAGAGTGTATTCTTATCCATGGTCTCTTTTTGTTAAAACATTTCTTGTCTGAACCATAGCTCTTTTTACTGGGCCATGTTCATGCCCTCAGATTTTTACCTGAGATCACAAATTAGCCTAATGAGGAAGCAGAGTGTTTTACTGAGTGCCCAGGCATGGAGTATGTACAGTGGAAAGGGCACAGGCTCTGGGATCAGAGGCCTGGATTGGAAACCCAGATCTGCCACTTCACTATTGGAGGGACCTGTGACAAGCAAATTGTCTGAGTCTTAGCTTCTATGTCTGTACTTTATTAGGATGAAGTAATGACTTACAGTAAATGAATTGATATGGATAAAGTGCTGTTTAGAGTGCTTGAAACACTGTGATCATGCCCTTAGTGAATGTGCTCACAACTGCGACTGTGATGACAGTGATGTCACCTGAAAGTTTGCATTCAGCGAACCTATATTCTACAAAAATTTCTATGGGTTAAAAAGTCCTTTCTAATCAATTTTTTTTTTTTTGTCTTTTGTCTTTTGTCTTTTGTCTTTTTCCGTGTCTGGCAACGGATCGCAA
>NW_007731486.1:68858-78069 GCF_000696425.1 Galeopterus variegatus
GCGCCGCCGCACTTCCCAAGCGGCGCACTTATCCAGTGCGCCACCGGGCCGGCCCCAATTTTTTATATATATAAAATAGTAATGCTTAGGAATAGGATATCAAGCTGCTAATATCCTAGTGTGACTTATTTATTAGGGTATTTCTTGCATTTTGACATGAGTGGGGGACATAAAAATAACAGAAGAAAGAGAAGGTGGGACTGAACACCTTTAGTTTTATCTAGGAGCTTGTCTTGCGGTCTTCAGATTTGGATGTTTCACTCCTACACATATTGCTTAATGTACTTGGGGAATCAATTTTTCTTCTGTACTTTTAATTTTTTTCTTTCTCTTATTTTGTGTTCACTTAGTAGTTGTGCAATAAGTATTTTCCTGAATAAATGATTGCTTTTGTTTTCTCTTCTTCCAACTGCCTGTATATTAGCTTCTTGGTTTCTCTTGCTCAGTACTTTCCTGCTTAGTACTTTCTTACTAAGATAGTCTCTGCCCCAAGTCACCTGGATTTCACATCTAACTGAGCCTGTTTTGCTTTGCAAGAAGACTTTGTTTTTACCTCTTTCTAATCCCTTGTACCAGAGTGCTGAACACTGGGGGTTTGTGGCTGTTCAGCCAGGTCACAGTGCTGAGAATGGAGAAGGTCAACTTTTGGACATTGCTTTGCATTCCAAATGTACGCTGTTCAGTAGCCTCATTGCATGACTGCAGCTGAGCTCATGTCTTCAAGTTCTCAGTGTAAGTTGAGGGATAGGAGAATTAATTAGTAGGCATTTCATCATCTGCTCTTGGTGGCAGAATACAGAGCTGCCCTTTTTTTTTGGTTCACCCATTTCTTTTGCAAAAGTACAAAATGTCGTGAGCGAATCTCAAGTATATAACTAGTTGTCACTAGTATCAAACAGTTATATTTATAGCTTCCTTCACCACAGGGTGAGTGACATGACAAAAGCAAGAGAAAAAGGGTATTTTCCAGAGGAATCAGGGTACTCTAAGTTGAATCATTGGTAGGGAGGAATAAGCCAAAATTCTTGATTGTGGTAGTGTTGCTTTATTTCCTTGTTAAATGCAACCTACCATCAGGTTATAACTTGTGGGCATTCATTTCTAAGGCCATTTAATCAATCTTATCATGACATCAGGCATGCCCTACAAAAATGTCTGGTAACCTCTCAAAATTTATACAGCTTTCAGGCCGGCCCGGTGGCGCACTGCTATAGTGTGCTGCTTGGGAAGCGTGGCGGCGCTCCCGCCCGAGGGTTCGGATCCCACATACAGAGTGCGGGGGCAACACTGAGGGTTGCGATCCCGTTGCCGGTCCCAGGTCCGGTGCGGGGGCAACACTGAGGGTTGCGATCCATTGCCGGACATGGAAAAAGACAAAAAAATATATATATATATATTGATTGCTAGTGGGAGAGGCAAGATTAAAACCATAATGTCCACTGGGTAGGGGGAAGAGGTAAGGGGTATTTTGTAACAGCTTCATTGAGATATAATTCACATACCCTAAAATGAACCCATTTGAAGTGTACAATTCAATGGGTTTAGTGTTAGTAACAGTGTGAAACCATTATGACAATCTAATTTTAGAACATTTTACCCCTCTCCCCAAAAAACTTATACCCACCAGCAACCACCCCATATCTGCTACTCTCTACCCCACCCTGCCCCTATTAATACTAATTAGCAATCACTAATCTACTTTCTATCTCTACATATTTACCTCCCTAAAGTTGCTTTTTATTTAAAAACAGTAAAAGTCAATTACAATTGATGTACCACCTTTTAGAAATCATCCAATTTTGAGGTCCTTAGATGAGAAAACCTACGTAGGGCACTAAGCCTGAGACTTAACTATTGCCTAGTAAGATAAAACACCTTGAAATACATACTGTCATAATTGTCTTTCTCATTAGGTATTGGGTTTAACTTTTTAAAAATCACTTTACTGAGGTATGATTGATATACAAAAAGTTATGCATATATAAAATTCCATGTTTGGAGATAAGTATACACCCTTGAAACTATCACCACATTCAATGTCATAAATATATCCAGCACTTCCAAAAGTTTCCTCCTGCCCTCTTTATTGTTATTTTTCTGTGATAAGAACTCTTAGCATGAGATCTACTTTCTTAGCAAATTTTCAAGCATACGATATAGTATTATTATCTATAGGCACTAGGCTGTACGGTAGATCTCTAGGACTTATGCATCTTGCATAACTGAAATTTTGTACCCTTTGAACAATACCTCCCTGTTTCCCCCTCCCTTTAGCCTCTGGTAACAACCACTTTACTCTGTTTCTATGAGAACACTCTTAAAAAAAATCTACTCCATTTGTGGCTTGCATGCTGTTGCTACATACCTGATGTAGCCAGTAATACAGGGGTATTTCAAAAAGTTCATGGAAAAATGGACTTAAAAGATAATATGAGTCTTTCCATGAGCTTTTTGAGGACCCCTCCTATTGCTTAAGCAGTCCTGCTCTATGGAGGTAACCAAAAGATTGACTGCTTGTGGGTATTAACTAGGTATGCTTTTAAAATTAGTGTGCAAAGATAATGTGCTTTGATTTTTCCATTAGATTAATTCCATTAGGGGTTTACGTGATAATTAGCTTAGTGTACTATTATTAATTGATTTTTCCTGAGATATATCAGGATTATTGTATTTGTCTGTTTCTGTTGCTTATCACAAAATACTTGAAACAGGGTGATTTGAAAGAAAACAAAATTTATTGTTTACAGTTTCAGAGACTAGGAAGTCCCAAATCCAAGGAACAAAGCTGGCGAGTCTCTTTTTGGTGTGGCTTTATAGCAATGCAGGGGTCTCACATGGCAGAAAATGGCAAAGCGAAGAGAGAGAACTTCTCATGTTCTCCTCTTTTAAAACCCTCAGACCACCCCTGACCACCATTATTAATCCATTCACTATGGCATGCTCCTACAATTTAAAACCCTCTTCAGTGTCCCACCTTTCAATCATCATAATAAGACTTCCCACCCTCTTTACACTGTCACAATAGGGACTTAGATTGAATGTCCCCCCAGAACTAAGGCATATTAAAAGTAAATTTATATTTCAGGCCTGCTTTTGTTTTTACTTAGTGAAGATATTTCTGAGACTATGTCTATGGAGAAAGTGAGAATTGATAAGCTAATCTAAGCTTTACCTCACTGAAACCACCAACAAATAGTTCTATCACACTTTGGTAGTAACTTATTCACTTGGGTTTTAAGAGAGTTTACATATATCTGAGTGCCATGGGGACCTATCTAAAACTGAAAATCATGGAGCAATCTAAGGCACTTGATCAGGTTACAGTGTTTCTGAAGTAAAATGCTTCAACTGCTAGATTAATTAAACATTTATTAAGCATCCTCTAGTTCACACTCTGGGGCTCTGGGAGAGGGCACACAGTGGAATGTAATACAGTCCTTAGGACCGAAGCCTCTGGAGGCTGTTTTGCCTCTAAGTTTTACATTTGAGTCATATGTTATTCTTAGCATTTTGTTGACTTATTTCCTCTTTATTTCCAAGAGATGACATTTTTTGAGACTCTACTTAAAATTATATTCCAGATCTCCTCATTTGGCACAAACAGAACATTTTCCAGATTTTCGTATCTCATTCTTAGTAAAGATAGCTGCTGTCCTTCTTTGTTCAACTCCAAATTCTAAGTGGAATCTCTACATTTTTAATGATTCTGTGACCAATGACTATTTTATAAGCCCTACCCTTACTTGTCAGCAGTATTAGCTGTACCCTTTCATGTCAGTCTTCATCTTCTGTTTTGTCATTTCCCTCCTATATTAGCTAAAAGACAATAAGCATTGCTGAAAGCAGATACGTTTAGTAATTCCTTACAAATAGACTCCCATGAATGAAAAGAGAAAACCAGAAGGAAGCAGTGAGTTCCAATTTCATTTGGGCCTGTTGCCAGACTTGCTTAAAGCCCCTGGTCATACCTGCAAAAGTCTATCTGCATGGTTGATTGAACTTTATGTTCATTTTAAAAATCCTCTAACATTGTTAGAAAAATGCTTGCTATCATGCAGGAGCCTTCCAGAACCCGTGTAGCTTCTATAAACTCCTTGAACCCTTAAGTGGTACATTTCTTTCTCTGTCCCTCCCACCTGCCCACCCCTGTTCCTTCTACATCGTTTATTCCCTCTCTCTCCCTCAATCTCTCTGAAGAAATAGCTTAAAAACAGCCAGCTATAAAATTTTGGTTTAGAGTCCTAAAAGAGTAGAAGTTGGATTCATTGATTCTGACAGATCAAGTTACTTGTAGAAGAAAAAAGTCCTCTAATTGGTTAGTGATGGTGGTAAAGAGCCAACTTTTTTTATACTAAAGCTGAGAAGGGGCAGGAGACAAAGATAAGAAGGCTTAAAACATGTAGAGAAATGAAGAATGCCAGCAGTTGGTAATAATTTAGAAATAATGGAAGAGTGTTCTATCAGGCTAGTCCGTGTTACTTTTGGATAGTAACCCCTAATGGCTTAACACAAGCAGTTTTATTTCTTGGTTCCTCCAGGTATTCGATGTGAGTTGAGATGAGGCTTTACTGATTGTGTATCAGGCTAGTCCGTGTTACTTTTGGATAGTAACCCCTAACGGCTTAACACAAGCAAGTTTTATTTCTTGGTTCCTCCAGGTATTCGATGTGAGTTGAGATGAGGCTTTACTGATTGTGGTCACTCAGGGACCCAGGCTGGTATAACTTCATCTCCACATAACCTTTCCAAACTTCGAGACAGGAAAAAACCTGTATTGACTCATGCACCCTCTCTTAAAGGTGACAGCCCAGAAGTGACACACGTCATCTCTGTTCGGAATTCATTGATTAAAGTCAGTCATAGCACTGTACCTTAACTGCAGAGGGGTCAGGGAAGTGTGATGCAGTCATGTGCTGGGAAGGAGTAGAACCGTCATATTTGTGAACGGTGCCAGTATCTACCATACGCGGTAGGCTGAAATAAAGCCTGATGGTATGGAAGGCATGAGAAACTGTTAAAGTCAGGTCTAAACTCATGGGATACTTGCACAGGTTAACAGTAAGAAGTCTCGGTGGGGCACAAACTGTATACTTAGCCCTGTATTGCACATTAGATATGCAGGGGAACTGAAGTCCAGAATGCTTGGAAGAACCTACATACTCCTGTCAATAATGGTGGCTTCCTATGGTGAGGAATCTCTATTGTCATGTATCTGAAACTGCTAGGGGAATGAGACAAGGAAGAGAGGAGTTTGAAGAAGTTCAGTAGATTATCCTGAATGGTCCACTTCCTATATTGGGAGACTTTGATCTATAGTTAGAGCAAATTACATATATAGCACAGCTTTAATTATTTAGAAATGTGAGTACCTGTGCTTTACTGTAGCTTAAAGAACATTCTAGTATTCTGCACATCAGAATAAGAGGGATACTAAGCTTATCTTTTTTTCCCTTTGAGTTTGAAAAGATTTTCAACTTCAGTTGCACGCAGTAAGTGTTCAATACATATTTTAGTAAATGGATTACAAAAGACTATTAATATTCTAATGTAAAGGGATGTAGTATCTCATGGGTAATCCAAACAACAGCTAAAGAAACATTCAAAGCTATAGTGGTGTATTAACCATCAAAAGGTAGGAGTCAGGAGGATAAAACTTCTACTATAACCAGTGAAGCATATCTGTGTGTGTGTGTGTGTATTATTTATGTATAAGTATAATATGTACTATTTATAAATGTTTTCTTTCTGCTAAGCTGGACTTCGAGTACTTTATTGCTTCATTTCGTATTTGCTACTACCTACCCTTTCAAACCTCTTGAGCACAATGCTTTAATAAATTCTAGAAACTTATCTCTTGTATAATGATATTTCTACTAAATAATGCAATCTAGTCCCCAAATACCCAATTTATATTCTCCCTGAATTAATTTTGACTGTATATCTTGGTATATCAGATATATCTTGGAAATGGAGAAGTAGAATAAAATATTGTCTCTAACTTGTTGATCTGACTTTTCTCCATTTTTAATCTATAATATTGACTGTTTTTGAAATTTCCTATAAACAAGGAAGTGTACTTCACTTTCTAGTTTTATTCTGAGCTGTGGTAAATCATTCCTAGAAACCTGTTGTATAGCTTTTCTAGAATAGCTTTATGGGGTCTGTCCCCATTGCCTCAAACTAAGGCTTTCTTTGTGTCAGAAGAAAGAAGAGAGAAAATTATTCAGCGTTCAGTCTAAATTAGCCATTATTTAATTATTTCGGTAGGTACAGTTTATATTTATGACAGTGACCAGTAAGATCTGGCATTGTTAAGGAGTGTCTCATGTTCACTTAGGTGGCTATCAGATACTTTTGTGTTGAAGGTATGAATTTGTGCAATCATTGTTCTAATCTCAGTTGCTTGCTCCTTTATCTCTTGCTACTTTATCAGAGAGAACTGGTTTTCTCAACTCTGACATGGGTCCTACCATTTCTTTCTCTAAGAGAGGGTGGGGTGCAGAGGGTGAAAATACACTTGCAGCTACAAACATGCAGTGACAATTTGTAAGGGAAATATTTAGTGACAACCTGGTCTGGGACCCTGTGAAGCACCCTTCGCAGCAGTTCTTCAGATTATGTTCTACCTTTGTAATTAGCAAGGCTGGACAACTCGAGCATGCCTCTCACTTTCCTATCTTCCCAGGACTGTGCCTATGATACTCACTGACTTGAAAGACCTGACCTAGCATTTCTGTCAGTTGAAGTCCTATACATCCTTCAAGAGCCACTCTAGTGCCACTTGTTCCACAAAGCCCAACATCATTCTGTTGTATCCACAGTGATCTGTCTTCTCTGAACTCCCATAACACTTGTATTCTTCCTGAGTGGCATTTGCTATTCAGTCTATACAGCTCATTAAATGCACAGACTACTACATACAGCTCATTTCATCTATTAATCAGAAGTTCTTTCAGACTAAAAATAGCCTACGTTTTTGAGCCTTTGTATGTTCTGGTTAGATTAAACATGTCACTTATTTTACCTCATTTAATCATTGTAGAATTAGACTATAATCTAATATCACTTTATTATATAATTTTTACTTATAATTACATTTATATACTTATGATATTTATGTTGCATGTTATATTTGTTACATTGCTATTATTTTACGGATTACAAAACAGTTGTAAAGAGGTTAAGTAACTAGTTCAAGATTGTATATTAGTAGCCAGGCCAGTTTATGAATTCCCATCATTCAATTCTTTAACCTTAAACACTTTTCTAGGCTTCAGCCTTATGTCCCACAAAGACTTGCACATGGTAGATTATCAATAAATGTTTGAAATAGTGCTAGAACTTCTTTAATGTATAATTTTCTAGTGGATAGAAAATCTGTAGCTTAAGATTGAAATATGCATACATTCTGTTAAAGTAAATGTAGATCTCTGTAAATGTTTAATGTTTCCATTATTGTATATGTTCCTTTCATTTGCTAGGCAATCTTTTCTCAGTGACAGGAGACTGTAGATTGGATCTCAAATTCCGAATTACTGGAATAAAAATTGAGTTTTTCTTCTTGTATAATAGTTTGTGTCTGTATTCTTAGATGGTAATTTTTGTTCTTTCTGAAAATCTTTGGTTTGAAATAATTATAGATTCACAAGAAGTTTCAAAGATATCACAGGGAGATACTATTCACTTAGTTTCTTCCACTGGTTGAGTCTTAAATAGCTATAATACAGCATTAAAACCAGGAAATTAGAATGTGTATTAAGTGTGAGTATATCTCTGTCATTTGATCATGTCTGTAGATTCACGTAGTTACACCACAATCAAGATAAAGAACTATTTCATTACCCTAAAAATCTCTCATACTACCCCTTTGTAGTCATACCCATACCCATATCCAGCAGCCCCTACCATCTCTCTTTCCTCATTACCAATAATCTTTCTCTATATAATTTTGTCAGTTCAAATATGTTATGTAAATGGAATTATACAGTTTCATTTTGAGTTTGGCTTTTTTTTTTTCATTTAGCTTAAAACCATTAGGAAATATCGAAGTTGTTGCATTTATCAATTCCTTCCTTCCTTTTTCCTTTCTTTCCCCTTTATTGTGGTAAAAACACAACATGAGATCTACTCAGAACAAATTTTTAAACGTACATTATAAGTGTTACTTACAGGCACAATGTTGTACAGTAGATCTCTAGGACTTCATTATCTTGCATAACTGAAACTATACCCATTGAATAGCAAACTCCCCACTTTCCCTCTCCTCAGTGCCTGACAGCTACCATTCTGTTCTCTGCTTCTATGTGTTTAACTGCTTTAGATACCTCATATAAGCGGAATCTTGCTGTTGTGTCCTTCTGTGCCTAACTTATCTTACTTAGCATAACGTCTGCAGGTTTCATCCATGTTGTTGAATATGGCAAGATTTTCTTATTTTTTGAGGCTGAATCATATTCTTTGTATGTATATACTACATTTTCTTTATCCATTTATCTGTTGATGGACATTTAGAGTGAAAAGGCAACCTGGAGAATGGGAGAAAATATTTGCAAACCATGTATCTGTGAAGGGGTTATACGCAAAATATATAAGGAACTCCTACAACTCAAGAGCCAAAACAAAACACAAACCCTGATTAAAAAATAGACAAAGGGCTTGAATAGATATTTCTCCAAAGATGACATACACATGTCCAATAGGTGTGTGTAAATATACATCAGAATCACAGTGAGGCATCATCTCAGGCCTCTTGGAATGGCTGTTACCACACACACACAAAAAAAGTTTTGGTGAAGATTTGGGGAAAAACGAACCCTTGTACATTTTTGGTGGGAATGTAAAATGGTACAGCTGCTGTAGAAAACAATATGAAGATTCCTCAAAAAACTTAAAAATGGAAATGCCATAAAATGCAGCACTACCACTTCTGGGTATCTATCCAAAAGAATTTAAATCAGTATCTTGAAGAAGTATTTGCACTCCCATGTTTATTTGCACTCCCGTGTTCACTTCAGCATTATTCATAATAGCCAAGATGTGGAAACAACCTAATTTTTTCCTTTTTATTTCTGAGTAGTAGTCCATGGCATGGATACATTATAGTTTAACCATTCATCTATTGTAGGACATTTTGGTTGTTTCCAGCTTTTGGTTATCACAAGTAAACCTTATGAATAATCATGTACTTTTTTTTTTTTTTTTTTTTTTTTGG
>NW_007731486.1:78244-80221 GCF_000696425.1 Galeopterus variegatus
ATAATAGCCAAGCATTATTCATAATAGCCAAGATGTGGAAACAACCTAATTTTTTCCTTTTTATTTCTGAGTAGTAGTCCATGGCATGGATACATTATAGTTTAACCATTCATCTATTGTAGGACATTTTGGTTGTTTCCAGCTTTTGGTTATCACAAGTAAACCTTATGAATAATCATGTACTTTTTTTTTTTTTTTTTTTTTTTTTGGACAAATGACAAAGTGTTCATTTTTCAGGGATAAATGCCTAGGGGTGTGATCTTTTGGCAATATGTTAAGTGTGTCTTTAGTTTTTTAAAGAACTGTCAAACTGTTTTCTAGTGTCATGGTGCTATTTTTCACTCCCACCAGCAATGTATAAGAGATCCAGTGTTTCTATTTCCTCGCCAGCATTTGGTATTGTCACTTTTTTAAAAAAATGCAGTTTTGTTAAGTATGTACTGATATCTTATTGCTGACCTTACTTTACATTTCCCTAACAGCTGATGATGTTAAACTTTTTTTCATATGCTGACTTGCCTTCAGCGAAATGTTTCTTCATGTCTTTCACCCATTTTCAAATTGAATTTTGTTTTTTACTGTTTTTTGAGAGTTCTTTATATATTCAAGATTTGAGTTAAGTAACTAGTTGTATAGATGTAACTAGTTGTCAGATGTAGTTTGCAAATATTTTCTCCCACTTTGTAGCTTGTCTTTTCATTCTCATTTTTGTTTAGTTAAGATAGAGATGAATCCTTGTGCCAGGGCAATAGTTGTGGGATCTACCCTCCCCACCCTCCAAAAATTGAATGGTGTCAGGTCAGCATGCCTTCTAATCTGTCAAATTTGTGGACAGCTGTGGCAGAGGGACGAGTGCCATCTACTGAATCTCAGGCATCAATTTTCCAGCACAGTAACTGTAACCAGGGAGGGACAAGGAATGTGCTTCTTTAGGATGTAGCTGGAGAGGGCCATGTACCATTCCTTTAGAGAACATTACTATTGCTGTTTACAGAAAACCACAACTGATCCCTGCCAGGATAGGAGATTGTTTTCGACTTAGTACACTAAGTCTCTTGACAAAGCATCGGCAACGAAGGTAATAAATAAAAGACATGACATTGGTACCCAGCTGATTTCAGACATCCCTTGCCTGCCTCAGCTTTGTTCGTTCCGAGTAATTAAATCCCTCTGTCTAATTAAAGCAATACATTGCTATTAGCTCTAGGTATATTTATAACACATGCCTTGAAATGACATTTGCAATGAAGACAAATCTAACCTTTGTTTTTGAACAGGTTATTTTATAGACCTTAGCTTTTATTAAATCTGTAGAACATTAATTTCATAGAGGTATTTTTCTGCGTATACCATAATATAATGAAAAATTTTTAGATGAAGTATGGGAGGACTTACTGATGTATATTTATAGCTGTATTCTTACTTTCCTATAGCTTTCTAGTGTTCAGAGACTATGAATATGCTTAAAATTACAAAATCTAACTTAAAATTGGTTCAGTTAAATATTTAGAAGATACTGTTTGGAATTACTATGGTGTGGAAAAATCTGCTTTTCTAATGTGAAGTAAGTGGCAGCTTTAACATTTCTGGCATAAAGTCATTTTCCAGAAAAATTAAAGTATTAAATTTTTTTAGGCTTTAGTTTTATGGAACTACTTATAATTCAGTAAGAGAGCAATTAGAAGTAGTAATCCCCATTGATGGACACTTTGGGTAAGTTAAGATAAATGTCTGGGTGGCAGATTTTTATTTGAGATGCCCTCATATGACTAGAGAAGAAGCTATCACCATATTGCGTGTTTGGCAAATCAGTTTTCTGCCAGGTACTCTTTTCCCCTCTGAAGTAATTGCAGACATAAGATAAAACAAAATTAAGAATATTCAGGTATGAATTTCTTGCCTTTCTCTTTACCCTCACTCTTTTCATGAGGCTATTTACTGAGGAACAATGTAATTTTGCTTTCACCTCTAACTGCT
>NW_007731486.1:81161-95016 GCF_000696425.1 Galeopterus variegatus
TGAACATTATTTGCATTTAAATGTGCATAATAATAAAATACACTTATGAATAGACTAGCTAAGATTTGACAAATGTGTACACCTTTCTAACTTAAACTGCTATCGAGTTATAGAACATTAGTATTGCTCCAGAATGTTCCTTCATGCCCCTTCACAGTTGGTACCCATCTCTCAGAGACAAGTTTGCTTTTTCTAGAATCTCATACAAAAGGAATCATACAATACACACTGTTTTGTGCCTGGCTTCTTTCACTCAGCCTAATGTTTTGAGATCCATCCATGTTGTCCCATGTATTAATGGTTTTTTCCTTTTTATTAGTAAGTATTATTGCCTTGTATGAATATGTTGTAGTTTGTTTATACATTCTCCCATTGATGGTCACCTGGGATTCTATGCTTTTAATCCCAGGACTTTAAGATTTTACAGTAGCATTTCATTTAATACCATAATGCCTTATTTTTGTACAGTTATCCTTTTTTTTTTAGTTCTGAATATTCATGAGATACAAAGCTGATTGTCACCCCTCATGCCCATGATGTGAGGGCCAGATTCATACTGGAAGCATAACCATTACCAAAAATTGCATTTGTATCCTGTGTCCTGCACCCAATTATCCCCCCGCCCCCTCCACTTTTTAGCTCAAGGAATGTTCTCTCCCTCTGCAATTCCAATTCACTACTGTGGTCTTTCTTTCCTTCCTTCTTTCTCTCTTAGCTCCCCCATATGAGTGAGTACATGCAGTATTTATCCCTCTGTGCTTTGCTTATTTCACTCAACATAAGTTTCTCCAGGCTCATCCACGTTGTTGCAAATCTAATTTTGAAAACTCTTGATATTTGTATGCAAATTTTATAATCTAGGTCTTTGTGTCTATGTCTAACTTGGTTTTCTTGAGCAAAATTTTTGGGTTCTAATTATTAACTACCCTTCTAAAGACTAAAGGACCTCCTCTCTAGGAAGATCATTTTAGGAAATGCCACTGCAAAGTCTTATAGACTTGGATCTAAATTCTCATCATTTTTTCTTTTTAGAAAAAAACAAATTGTTCTGTGTAACAAGTTTTGTCAGGGCAATTGGTGGTAATGTTGCTGGGCAAGTAGTATTAACAAATAGCGTTGCTAAAATTTCTTATATGCCACAAGGATAGTGTATAAATGCATAAACTTAAAGAGAAGGACAAAGAACAGGAAAATAGCTCTTTTTTTTTTTTTTTCCTTTTTGTCTTTTTTCGTGCCCGGCAACGGATCGCAACCCTCAGTGTCGCGCCCGTACCGGACCGGGACCGGCCACGGGATCGCAACCCTCGGTGTTGCTCCTGCCCCTCGCTCAGCCAGTGAGCGGCCGGTCTGTATGTGGGATCCGAACCCTCGGCGGGAGCGCCACCGCACTTCCCAAGCGGCGCACTATAGCAGTGCGCCACCGGGCCGGCAAAATAGCTCTTTTTAATGCTCGGCGGGAGCGCCACCGCGCTTCCCAAGCGGCGCACTATAGCAGTGCGCCACCGGGCCGGCAAAATAGCTCTTTTTAATGCTTTTGAAATTTTTCTGCCAATTCTTCTGCAACATCATAGTCATTTGTAATCAGCATTCTTAAGTGACCAGATAGCAACTGCACAAACTACATTCAAAACTTACTAGTGAATTCATTTCTTGACCATTAGACATTTGAGGTTAGGGAAAATTAAACTTAAATAAAAACTATGTATTAAAAAATATAATGGCATTATGAATAAGTAAAACCTTTTTGCCAGTAGGCGTATGCAGGCTACTAAGATCATCTATATGCCTGGGAGACTGCCTTTGAACACTATTCTTTAAAAGTTTGAACGTGTATCTGTGGATAGGAAATGAATGAGGCACAGTATCCTGATACCGTCCTGGACAAATTTGTGTGAAGGAAGAAATTTTGTTATTTCAAATCATGTTTCTTTACTAGAGAGGAGGGGAAAAAGTGGACATTCTGTAGGGTATAGCAGTTGTAGAATAAACTCGTGTATGATAAAGTGGTCAGGTATTTGCTTCACTAACACTACATGTTATTTGGAAGAGCTTGGAGGAGATAATAATCAGTAAGTATCAATATACAGTTCCAACAGGATGTGCAGTCCATTGCCTAAATTCGCTTCAAAAAGACCTCATGAAGTTGAATATCCTCCAAAGCTTTTACAGAGGAACGAAAGATGATAAAACTTGTAGCTGCTGAAAGAGAAGAAAAGAATAAAATAATGACTTTGAAACCCCATAGAAAACTTCAAGTAGAGAGATGATATACTTTGATCATCTGTGAATAAGAGCAACAACAAATTAGCTTTCCAAGAATTAGAAATTTGCCCTCTGCCTCCTCCCTGTTTTATATTTTTCATATATCATACTCCTGCAAAGTGATTTGCTTTTGTCTGTTTGTGTAAACTGTTTTTACTCTTTCTGCCCTTTGCTTGTGTTCTTGCCTCTGATTGGAAGCACCCTCATGAATTCAGTCATCTTTCAAAACCTTGCTCGGGCATCACTTCCTCAATCAAGCCACAGTGATTACTCCTTCCATTTCTTCAGTTATCTATCAAAAGATTGATTAATTTCTCTACCTCTTCTATATTATTTCTATAACTTCTACATACTTTTATTCTTGCTAATCATTGATTGCAGTAGTATTATTGCAGTTATGGTAACCATAGTCGTGCCAGTAGTAGCAGCTGCATTAGCAGCAGCAGCAACAACAATAATAACTAACACGTGTGTAGTGCCACTGTGGGCCAGACATGATTCTAAGCTTTATACATGAAGCATCTCATTAAATCTCACCATAACTCTTTAATGTCAGTAGCATTGTTATATCTAATACTGTGTTTCATTGCCTGAACAGCAGTGATTTTTGAATTATTTTAAATAATTCTCTATTTTAGGTTAAGCTAATACCTTCCTGAAATTTTTCTCTAAAAAGAACATTATTAATTTATCCAACGTTTCTTATGAAATGATATACCAAACACTATAGACTTTTTCCTGGCCAGGTAAAGAAATATTTAACAAGTATACTGAAATAGCCTTTATGTGTATATAGCGTTACATATAATAAGATATTTCCAAACTTGAGAATGAAGTCATAGGTCTAGACTGTCTATTCTTTTAGTCTCTCTGTTCCTAAAATAAGGAATTCTGCCACTCTGTTTGCCTTTCATGCCTTGAAATGAAAGCTTAAATTCTTGAGCTTATGTTTTATATAGATGATATAAACGGGGCCTCATCTAGTATTCTCTATCCTTTATGTTAAAGTGTTGTCATCAGTCTGACCCAAACTGGTTTTTATTAATTACAATGGACAACATTAGCATGTGTGTTTGTAAAGAAATACAAGTGATTTTTTTTTAAAGGGTAATGGGGTTTGTGGGGGGGTGACCATAGTGTAAGGCTTTGATAGGGAGTGTGAAAGATAGTTTAAAAAATAAAAAAATGTGTTAAAGAGTATGCTTAGGGAACTTTGAAAAATTCTGTAAGTACATGAGTAATTTGAGATGGCCTATTTTCATGGAAAGGAAGATAATAGATAAACATTTATAGAGATTTGTGTTTTCTAACATCTTTTTTTATCTGTCTCATCCTGTATATAAACACTTGGTTTGGGTAAAAAATGAAATATGATGTTTTATAATAATTTCTTCCTGATATTTCAGATTTTCTCAACATTTTCATGTATGCACTGTATTTGCATATGTATATCTTTCAGCTTATAGTTGTAATTTTTACTTTTTCTGTGGTAGAAAGTATCCTTTCCATTAACTTTTTATTATAATATAGAGTGTAGTATGCATTAATGTTTGCATCTACATAAATACTTAGTATTAGTTTTTGTATATGAAAATGTATTAACTTTTTCATTTTGGAGATAAAATTGATCAATTTTTTAAAAAGCCTTTGTTTAAAGAGGGTTTATAAGGGTAGAATAAAGGATAAATAGGTATTTATGATAGCTGGAGGAATTTTTTTAAATTGACAAAATATATATATATATATATATGATGTACGACATGATGATTTGATATTTGTATACATTGAGAAGTGGCCAAATCAAGCTGATTAACATATGCATTACTTCACATACTTATTTTTTGTGTGGTGGGAACACTTAAAATCTACTCCGATGGCAATTTTCAAGTATACAGTATGTTTTTATTAACATCAGTCACCATGGGGTGCAATAGATTTTTTGAACTTATTCCTCCTGTCTTACTGAAATTTTGTATTCTTTGATCAACATATTCCCTATCCATGCCCCTTATCCTCCACTCCAGAGAACCACCATTCTACTCTCTGCTTCGATGAGTTTGACTCTTTTAGATTGCACATATAAGTGAGACCATGTGGTATTTGTCTTGCTGTGCCTGACTTATTACTTAACATAATGTCCTCCAGGTTCATTCATGTTGTCACAAATGACAGGATTTCTTTCTTTCTTATTTTTTCTAAAGTCAAAATCGTATTCTATTGTGTATATATGACACATTTTCTTTATCGGTTCATCCACTGATGGATATATAGGCTTAAGTCTGTATCTTGGTCATTGTGAATAATGCTGCATTGAACTTGGGAGTACAGATATCTCTTCAAAATACTGATTTCATTTCCTTTAGGTATGTCCCCAGCAGTGGGATTGCTGGATCATATGGTAGTTCTATTTTTAATTTTTTGAGAAAAATCTATACTGTTTAGTTGAAGGAATTTTTGATAAATAAAATGTATTTTATAATTATGGTAAACTTCCAACATACAGAAAAGTATAAGACAGCATATCCCCATGTACCCAGCATCCTGCTATAGCAGTAGTTCCTGACCTTGCCTGTGTCAGGAATATGAAGCCTATATCCCCTAACATTTCTGGCTTATTTTGAAGTAATTCTCAGATGTCGTATTTCATTCTTAAATATTTCTATATCTCTAAAAGACGAGGATTCTTCTAAAAATATAACCATATCATTATCAAACCCCCAAACAATTAAAAATTTAACGTAATCATTGGTAGGTCAAGGTTTAAATATCACTTATTTGCATTTTTTAATATGTTTTTTTTTGAGTCAGGATTCAAACAAGGGCCACACAATGCATATTTGATTCATGTCTCTTAATTCTGTTTTATATATAAGTCTTCTTCCCCCTCCTGTTTGTTCTTGCAATTTATTTGCTGAAGAAACAAAATCATTTTTTCCTTTCATTCCCCAGAATCTATACTTTGCTGATTGTATTTGTGTTATTTAACATGTTTTTCTGGTCTCTATATTTATTTAAATTGATAGTTAGATCTAGAAGCTTAATCAAATATTTTTTTTGGGGGGGGGGAATATTTCATAGCTGTTCTGTGTACTCCCATCAGGAATTGCATGATGTACTTATTTCTCTCTTTATTAGTGGCCATAGGTGATCATTGCGTAGGTGCATTGTTTCATTGATGGTTGGCAAATGTATTCTATCATTCTTTCTTCATTTGTTAGTCAGAATAGTTCTAAAAAGAGGAATTTTCATCAACTCTTTGTTTACCCTGAGGGTCAGGTTGTAGAGGAACGGCAAATTTAATACTTGATCCTCTCCCCTTTTTACCAGTTTTTGGAAAAAATGGGTGGATTCCCTAGAATTCACAGAGATCACTATTGAGCATCTTAAAAGAATATTACTATGAACGCATGTATATAAATATATTTGATGGGTTTACCAATTAATATTCCCTTTGCTCAAGTTTCCCCATCTTTTAGCCAGTGGGAGCCTCTTCACGTTGACTAGATCTCAATCGTCTTTGATAACTACTTTGCTTTCTGCTATGACAAAATCTTCCAGGCTCATCTTGTACTTTCCCTATCCCGGACCAGGATCAACTGTTTTGCTCCATGGAGCTCTGGTTTCTTTCAGTGGGAAATGGTACTTTAAGAACCATGATTTTTGGGCCGGCCCGGTGGCGCACTGCTACAGTGCGCCGCTTGGGAGTGCAACAGCGCTCCCGCCGAGGGTTTGGATCCCACATACAGACCGGTTCCTGCTCAGTGGCTGAGCGAGGGGCGGGTGCAGCACGAGGGTTGCGATCCCATTGCCGGTCCCGGTCCGGTACGGGCGCGACACTGAGGGTTGCGGTCCGTTGCCGGACACAAAAAAAGACAAAAAGAAAAAAAAAGAACCATGATTTTTGGGCCGGCCCGGTGGCGCACTGCTACAGTGCGCCGCTTGGGAGCGCAACAGCACTCCCGCCGAGGGTTTGGATCCCACATACAGACCGGTTCCTGCTCAGTGGCTGAGCGAGGGGCGGGTGCAGCACGAGGGTTGCGATCCCATTGCCGGTCCCGGTCCGGTACGGGCGCGACACTGAGGGTTGCGGTCCGTTGCCGGACACAAAAAAAGACAAAAAGAAAAAAAAAGAACCATGATTTTGGTGCAAGGAGTGATCTTTGTCACGGGGTTGGTTGTTGTATCTAGGTTCTTTTCAGTGGACAGATGTTAAAACAAAGAACAAAAACAAAACAAAAAGCCATATGTATCTCGAGTTGATACTTATATTTCTAGACAAAATCTCAGATTATATGGTTTTATTTAACTTGATTTCATATTAGATTTTCTATTTGCATTTCTTTTCTCTGGCATATCTTGGTTTCAAAAGAATTAACATGATGTATTCGGAAATGTTATCTATTCATAATTAAGAGAGGTGGAGCACTGATTGACAAGTTTTAAGGCTACATATGTTGAGAAGGAGCTTTAAATTCACTCTGAATGAAGGGCAAACGTCTGGACAGTGCTCCACATATCATAGTACCATAGGCAGGTGTTAAAGACAAATCTGTGGATATGGGATTGAGGTCTGCTATGCCAACTAACCTGTCACTTGATTTCCTTATCTTGTAAAATGGCAGTTATAATAATCTACTTCCCAAGTTTTTTATGGAAGGTAATATATGTGAAAATGCTTTGTAAATTATTAATGTATCATAATAGAAATCATTTCCCCATCTTCTTAAAAAATAATGAGATAGTCTTTGAACCACTGGACTTTTGATTAGCTTTTTTCTCAAGATTTGTTTGCTCTTGTAAAGCAAATTTTTCTTTTTTGTTAAGTTGCTAGGAAAGCCTTCCTAATTATCTTCTTTAATGGATCTTCTCTATAGTTAAATGTATATGTTTGTAAGCTTCTCTTTAGGTGAATACTCTTCGGCTTAAATATTTGTCTGGCTTAAATATTAATTAAGTATTTAATTTAAAATGTTATAAAATAGGTGTGGAAAGGAGAATCAAAATAGAGGGGATTTTTTTTCTATCACAGCTTATTCCTTGTTTTGGATAATGCCTTATTTACTTTATCCAGTGTCATAGAGTCCTGTGCACCCCAGAGTTGTACCTCTGGGTGTGTGTGTGTGTGTGTGTGTGTAACTAATCTTTTGCCATCTGTGTTGTCAAGGCCCCAAATTTAGCCTTTTCTCTGGTTTTATAGCCTTAGATTATTCCAGCCTAGATTCCTTGTGCTCAGGTTTCTTTCCAACTTTTCTTACCTTTTGTCAATGATAAGTTTCTAAAACTCACACTTTACTGTTTTACAACTACATTCTAGGCCTTCTAACAATTGTAGCCAAACTTTGCAGTTAGCAATAGCCTTCTTTCTGCAGCCTGGGCTATTAAAACACTTTTACAATATCTCCATATTTAGATTTATAGTGCTTATTTACATTTTACAACAATTATGTCCTTATAAGGAGTTAAAAACTATTGTTATGCTTAAATGTTTCTAGTATGAGATAAAACAACAATATTACAAAACTTTGGAAAATAAAGGAAATACATAATACCATTACTTTTTCATACTCACTGCTATTAATGTGATTTTTTCCCCTCTTTTTGTTCCATCACCATTTTTTTTCCCAGCTGTTCTGGAGTACATTTTGTTTTCTGTTTACCCTCAAGCCCCAATAAACTCAAGAGAATGCCAGGAGAATTTTGTATATTCTTTCATAGAATTTATAATTAACACTGAAGGACAAATTTTAATAGTTTATTGTCTCTTCTTGTGGTAAAATGTATTAGCAGTTTTTAAAGATAGATACATTATTCAGAGTTTTATGAAGTTTCCAATTATTGCAGTCCTGTCCCATTGTTAACAGTTGATTATATTTCCTTCCAGATTTAATATACCTACAGATTTAATATACCTCTAGATTTAATATAACTGTCAGTTTAAAGAATGCATAATGTCTGAGATGTATGCATAACATGTTTAACTATTCCCCTAGTATGAGACATTTACTAAGTTCTAATATTTTTACTAATGTATACTTATGGTGAACATTTTTGTGTACATAGATTTTATATTTTAGATTATTTCTTTAGATGAGAATCCCAGAAGTAAAATAACTAGGTTAAAGTATAATATTTTTATTACTTCTGATTTACATTTCTGGATAGCATTCTGTGACGGTTGTCACAGTTTATGATACCTTTAGCCAATTGGTTACAATTTTCTCTTTTGTTAAGGCCTCCCTCCCTCCATGCACATTTGCTCATATTTTTGTAGTGGGTTTCATATGTCCTTTAAGCTTAGTATTTCTTTTAGAAGGCCCTTTGGTTTTTGGAAAGGAGACTGCACATTGCAGTGCAGCAGGGCACAGGAGAGAGATGCAGAAGAGGTATGCAGTAATGGAAGACACAATGGGACAGCTGGTGGTTGTGAGGGTAGCAAAGTAAAACTGAAATCGATTTTACGGTTTTTTCTGGCATTATCCCTGATAAGAAGCTGTCTCCAAGCTGTAAAAGTGTCAGCATCTTATGTTAAGGAATAAACCTGTGATGAGATTTTAAAAGCAATAAAGTCAGATCCTCAGCAATCAAGCTGTGCATTTTCTTTAGAGAAATGGAAAAAGCAAGAAAAAAATGGTCTCTATGTTTATAAAGGTTGTGACTTGTATACTTGACTGAAGATGTAACCAGGTTTCATAGTTAGGATCTACTGTGTATTAAGCATACACAAAAGTAGAAGTTTACAATTCCCCAGAAAATCATAAAAAAACCTGCATTGCTTAGTGACCCCACAAGTTTATTTAAGTGATTTCATAGACATCCTCTACTACTTTATGTGATAGTCATTAGGCACTTCAGTGTTGTCCTGAGTGAATGTCGTCAGGTGCAGATAAAAAACTGGAGACTTATAATCTAACATTGCAGTGTGGTGAATTGATGTTCATACATTGAGTGCTACTACTCACTATATATTTACATTGGCTTTACTAAGTGTAATTTTGTTATTTAAAGCAAAATGAACTTTGGAATGGTATTGCTTTCAGCAATATAAGACTATAGTAAGAATATTTTATAGAGTACTAATGAAAACAGACATCTTGAATGTAACATTAAACCATTTCATTACTCTGTTGGCTATGCCATGAGTAACTATTCTAAGATTTTTTTTTTTTTTTTTTGCCTTTAAATGACTGTGCATTTATTGTGTCTCATGGTTAGCATGCTTTTATTTTTTCTTTCTTTAAATGCTTCATCATATGATACTCAGCCTATAACCTGATGGAAATGATGACCCATTGTTCATAAGAGGCTGTTCTGCAAAATTTTGGACTCCTTTGAGGCTGACAGTATCATCCTTTAATTCTAGGGCCTATTCTGTCCTTTTTGGTTGGTTAGGCCTTTAGGTTCCTCCACGGCCAGTCCTCCAGCCCTGACCTGGGTGCTCATTAACTGTATGTCCTAGGACAAGTGTCTTTTAATTCTTTTGAGGCTGGCTTTATGATTAGTAAATTGTAAATCCCTGCTGTCACTGGTGAACTTGTGCCAACAGTACCTAAGAACTGTAACTGGAGTGAGTAGGGAGCACTCAGGGACCAAGCCTTAGAGCCCAGAGGGTGGGGAAAACGAATGACAAAAATCTTTTCTCATTGGTGTAGAGGTTAGAGGACAACATTCCAAATATAGACTAATAATTCAGGTCTTACTCATATAAGCATTTATAATGGAAGGTGGGGCAGAACATGAAAATCAGAAATTCTAGGTGTTCTTGTTAGTTGAAAACCAAGATTTCTAGAACAGAAAAGAAATCTAGGAAAGTATGATTTTAATGAGGCTGAAGATAACAACAATTACAGTTGTTATTAACTTTTGTTCAGGTACTTAATCTGTACCAGGCACTGGAATAAATACTTATGCATATGTAATGACATTAATTCTGTTAATTTTATTTTAAAAGATAGGTCCTATTATTACCTTTATTTATCACATGAGAGAACCAATACTAGATAGGTTCAGTGACGTATTGTCCAAGAGGTGGATGCGAGGCAGGAACACAAGCAAGTCTGAACTACAGACCTGCAGTTTAGCTGCTGTTCTCACGCTGAGCTGTGTATCTTGTTTGTCCTTGCAAATACATGCCTTATCCTCTCTTCAACTCTCTTGTCCAGAAAAGGTGGTGACCCCTCAGGAGACATCAACAGGTTCCCTTGCCCTGGGTTCCTGTACTGTTCAGCCCATGGGAGGTGTCCTGATGGGAGAACACAGGGCAAGGGAGAGAATGGTCAGAGTAGTCATTGTCCTGTTCCCGCCCTGCTGGGTTGGTTGCCGTCTCTCTACCCAGGGCCACATCTCATATCAGGAGCCCTCTTCAGCATTCTGGTACCTGCTCCCCCTCCTTGTCCCTTCAAGCCAGAGGGAGAAGCCAGGGTCAGTTCTTGTGGTGACGAGACCTGGCTTACTACACTGTCCCCTTTTGGTTTCCATAAACCACTGCTCACACTTTTTGTAAATAGGCCCTTTATGGTATTTTCTTCAATAACGCAGTTGGAGTATGCCATCTTTTCTTGCCAGGACCCTGACGGGTACAGTAGCTCTCTCATTTTGAGGAGATGAGCCACTATTCATCACTAAGATGAATGCTGGGTATTTGGGCATTCAGCAAAATACTCATTATCTGCAAAGCATGAGACACTGTGCTAGCTGTAGCAGTGTAGCTAATGAAGCAAGGGCCACGTGCCCTGCCTGTTTAAAAAAAAAAAAAAAAAAATATATATATATGTATATATACATACAGCTATCTAGGAAGATGGTGCATTTAAAATGACGATTCGAGGCAACATTGGCTAAGTGAAACATGAATTCAGAGCCTAGTGAGCTCTCTGTGGTCTCTGGTTAGAAGGGATGAACAGGCATTTGGTTGAAACTTTTAAGGACTGATATGATTCATTCAAAAAGGAAGAAGGAACTTGCAAGATGTGTTTTGAGGATAATGAGTAGAAGAGTCTAGATGGGGCTAAGGCTCCTGTGACAAAATAGTGGGGACAAGTGACATGCACTTAAGTTGAAAAGCAAGCACTTGGTATTTTTTATTTTTATTTTGCTTTTTGAAAAATTATTTTGGGCCGAGCCCGTGGCGCACTTGGGAGAGTGTGGCGCTGGGAGCACAGCAGCACTCCTGCCGCGGGTTCGGATCCTATATAGGGATGGCCGGTGTGCTCACTGGCTGAGCGCAGTGTGGCCGGTCTCAAAAAGGACCAAAAAAAAAAAAAAAAGAAAAATTATTTTAGACCCAAATGAGTGTTATATTTATGGTTGTCCATGATTATTGTAAATAAAAATCGGATTGAAGTAGTAATAATGTCTAGAGTAGTCCATTTTTGGAGAGGAAGCTGAGTTTCTTTGAGTATCTATTTACTCTGTATTTCAGGCCTTCAGTTGTGTTTGGACACACCATGGTTGTAATTCATACTCTTGGTTTTAACAACACTTTTATATATAATTATCACTACTTTGTAATTAACAGCAATAAAATCCATTCTTTGGGAACCATTCCAGTGTTTAGAATATTGAAGATAAGCGTGCTTAGTACCAGTTGTCACAATGATTTTTCCAATGCTTGAATTTCTAAGAAATCAGCTTCTATTATACTTCAAAACAAAACTGATGTCTAATAAAATTCTCCTTTTAGAGATGGCAGCTCTTTGTAGAACCTGAAAAAGAAAACTTTAAATCAAAAAGAATATTCACAAAAAGACTTATGTTCTTCTATTTAGAAATACTGAGAGGGAAGAGGGAATCATAAACTATCTCAGTATTAAAAAAAAAAAAAAAGCCTGGAGACTTAAGGATATGCTTTGCCTCATTTAGAAATTAAGTTAGTTCAAACATGAACCTAAGGGTAGGGTGGGGCTGTAGGAGGGAACTTGTGTGTGGGACTGGGATGAGCCCATTTGACCCTCTCATTCCTCATGCTTTGTATATGGAATTCTACCTAAGCTTGTTTCTATTTAAGTATCTGTTGGTGCACTGGGCTCTGCTACAGAGTCCACTTAGGCCCTGACATAATGGCCCAAACTGAAGCCATTGAACCGAACCTGGAAAGGAGCCAGTGGCACCAGAATACAGAGTATCAGCAGATCAAGCAACACGGTGCTTGGATAGGCTTTTAGCAGGCTGTTGCATAAATTGGAAATTGGTCAGAGTGTTGCTTTTTAATAGCTATACATAAGAATTTTATGATATGTGCTTTTACTAGTGATTTAAATAGACATCATCTCAGGGTAGTTTGCCAATTCAGCATCAAGATTACATGGAAAACTCTTTTGAGCTGGTTTCATGATGCTAGGGACATTTCTGATTCCTGCCCATGGCAATAGTGGCATTAGGACATCTGTTTGAGGCGGTAGCTATCAAAACATTTATTTTTTTATCAGGAGACTGAGAAATATATCCTGGCTGGTGTGACAAAAATGCAATTCCAGTGTTCTTCTAGAGAAGGGTGTGATTTTGTCCTACTTGCCCATCAACTTTCAAGGATTCCTTGTGAAGACTCTTCTAGTCTTGTCCTGGACTTCATCCCTCATCTCCAAAATCCTGCTGGACATTCTTGCTTTAATATCTCACTGTCATCTCAAACACAGCATGTGCAAAATAGAGCTGATTATTTTTCTGCAAATTTGATTCTTTTTATAACTTGAAGTTGTGAAGGATACTACCAATTGCCTACTTACTCAGATTAGGAACCCTAAATTCTTCTGGACATATTCCCTGGCAAAGTTAATATAGTCATTGCTTTGCATGAAATTCAGCATTAATTTTTAGTCCCTCCTGAAACTAACCAAGGATATAACATTTAAAAAAACCAACCACAAAACCACAAAAACCAAAAACACCTGAGAGGATGGAGTCGGAGGCCCGCTCTCCATTATCTCGTTCATTTCTGGACACTGGTAGACCACAACTCTTAAGCAGTCTTTCCCATCTCATGCCTCTTGTAAGAATTCTCTACTTTAGTAACAGTGATTTTCTTGTTTGTCCTCTGAATGGGGCTTGTGTGTTTCTCCACTCCTCAGTCACCTATCTCATCTACAATGACTTTGTAGTTATCTTTGCTCAGTGACCTTTGTCCACTCCTCGAAGCCCAACCAATTACACCACTTGTAAAGTTGAAATTATGTCTTTAGGATGTTTAATTTTGAAATGTTGCCTAATATTATGTTTTCACGGGGACACATTTCTTTACTTAGGGATTAAAAATTCCTTAAGGAGAGGGGTATTTAATTTTACTACCCAGAGTGCATGCTACCCATATCCAGCAAATACTTCTGTTTGATTTTGCGTGTGTGTATGTGTATACATCAGTGATACTGATCATTTTACCTTCATGGGTGGTCTTGAAAGTTTTTTTTATGTACCAAAATAGACTCTTTTATTAACACATTACTGCTATGTTAACTGAAAGTGAAAAATAATTCCACTGATCATTTTAACAATAAATGCAAAATATGTTGTCTTTTTCAAAATTAGAAAATTTTGGGGCCGGCCTGGTGGCGCACTGGATAGTGCGCCGCTTGGGAAGCGCGGCGGCGCTCCCGCCCGAGGG
>NW_007731486.1:95026-102485 GCF_000696425.1 Galeopterus variegatus
GCAATCCCGTTGCCGGTCCCCGGTCTGGTACGGGGGCAACACTGAGGGTTGCGATCCGTTGCCGGACACGGAAAAAAAACAAACAAACAAACAAACAAACAAACAAACAAACAAACAAACAAACAAACAAACAAACAAACAAACAAACAAACAAACAAACAAACAAACAAACAAACAAACAAACAAACAAACAAACAAACAAACAAACAAACAAACAAACAAACAAACAAACAAACAAACAAACAAACAAACAAACAAACAAACAAACAAACAAACAAACAAACAAACAAACAAACAAACAAACAAACAAACAAACAAACAAACAAACAAACAAACAAACAAACAAACAAAAATTAGAAAATTTTCCCTAATTAGGTGGTTAGAACAATTTTAAATTAAAAAATATCTTAATTGGATATTAATATATACTAATTTAGAAACTTAAAAGAAAAAGTATCCTTGTGGAGTCCATAGAGTTATTTTTAGGATAAATGGACAGTTTTTTTTTAACTTAATATGCAATTTAAAAAATATTAGAATACACTGAATCCCACAGAGGTTTATTGTACATGGTATCATGTAATTCATGGGAAGAATTGGGTTTGCATGTATTTGCTATATAGTCTTATGATACTTTTATAAAACAAAATACTCTTGCCCAAAGAACTATGGAATAAATATAAAAGGTAGATATGAATACCCTTATAAATATTGGGAACCAGTAAAATTATGTTTTAGCTTTTTATTCCTGCTTTCCTAAGATACAGATACTCAGTGAAAGTTGTTGACCAAGCATATTTTTAAATCATGGCTCGTTTAGGCAGGATTTATGCAGAAGCACTGGCACTTAAAAGGGTTCTAGAGAATTTTTATTTGATATTAAAGCCATGAGAATGTAAATGGAGAAAAATCATTCTGTGTATATTTGACAGGCACCCATATGCTGTCACTGAGGCCGAGATCAAAGCAAACTGAGTGTTACTCACTTCATTGGCTCTACAGTGTTTGCTTAACTGTGTTAAACAAACACTGGGGAAACCTCAGGCCCTCTGATTTAAAGTATGCAATTCCTCAAGCATGATAATTTATTAGGAAAAGAAAAAGGTGTCCATTGACAGTTCTTTGCAGAATTTAGGCAATGACACATTGCTTTTTTAACTGACTCTTTTGGTAACCAAAATTATTCAAGAAAAATTCATACCTTTCTGTATTCTTCTTCAAGCTACTCACTAATTATGTGAAAGGAGGGGGGGCATTTTCAGCTCCATGGGTTTCTTAGGCAATAGCCTGTGCTTTTGCTTAATATGATTATTTGTTAAGGAATTTTCCTGTGTATTCCAACTCTGGTCCTCAAACTTTTGCTGGTAGAAATTACTGTTCATCAGCCTTTAAGTTAGCTGTCAAATTTTGGTGTTAACTCCCTTGGACTCACCTTAACAGTCCATTCTTGTGAGCATACTTTATTACCTATGTATTTCTTAAATGATGACTGAATTATTTAGATGCAGAAATACAGAGTGATTATGTAACTTATTTGGCTAACTAGATGCAAATATATTGCACTAAACATCAAAAGTGGACAATTTCAAGTTCCAAAAGCATCTGAAGCAAATACTTCTGCTGTGGTTTTTGTTTGCTTTATTGACATGGAAGCATAATAAATTATTTAGATGCAGAAATACAGAGTGATTATGTAACTTATTTGGCTAACTAGATGCAAATTTATCGCACTAAACATCAAAAGTGGACAATTTCAAGTTCCGAAAGCATCTGAAGCAAATACTTCTGCTGTGGTTTTTGTTTGCTTTATTGACATGGAAGCATAATGTTTTTGGTATGTGATTTCTGGATAATCAATATCTTTTCCTGGCATTTTCAGTGAATTTTATCATTAGATATGACTGCAGTAACATTTCTGTCTTCCTTTTTCTCCAAGGATGATTTCTGGTTCTAGCCAAAGCACTGATTTGTTTTTTAAACAGTCAATTTAACATTCTGCATTTATTTGGTTTTGGTATGAGTTTCTTCATTTAAATATATTTTAAAATGTATAACATACATACATGAATAGAGCATGTACAGTTTAAAGAAAAACTATAAATTATTAAGTGTATACTTCTGCACCTGTATAACTACTTCCCTGGTCTAGAAATAGAATGCCGCCTGTGCCCCAGAAGTCCTCCAGTACTGCTGCTGAAATCCTTTACTCTAGAGGAAGGTACCCTCCTGAATTTTTGATTACTATTCATGTTTTTCTTTACCACCTAAATGTAGACCTCTAAACACTTTACTTTAGTTTACATACTTTTTGACCTGTGTGTGAATGTACTCATTTTATTGTGTCTGAGTGCTTTCCTTCAACAATATGTTTGTGAGATTCATCCATCTTATTGCCTAAAGCTATAGTTTGTTAGTTTTCATAGTTGTATGAAATTTCCTCATATTAATATACCAAACTTTAATTATCCATTCTCTTGATAACTATTTGTGTTATTTCCAGTTGGGGCCTATTATGAGTAATGTTGCAATGAGCATTCTTACACATGTATCATATTGTATAAGTGTACTACATTCCTTAATATATAGGATCATACCCATTTTCAACCTCACCAGCTAATGAAAATATTTTTGCAAATTAGTGTGCCAATTTACATTTTCATCACTAGAGTTCTGGTGTCATCACATCCTAGTCTATACTTAATATTACTATTTATTGATTTTGCCATTTGGATAGGTATGCAGTAGTATCTTATTATTGTTTTAATTTGTATTTCATTGATAACCAATAGAGTTGAGCACATTTCTATATGTTTATTAGCCATTTGTTTATTTTCTGTGAAGTTTTTTGTTCATGTCTTTTTTCATTTGTTTTCTGAAGCATGTGTTATATATTCTAGATATCTGTCCTTTGGATATTGTTGTGTTATAAATATATTTTCCCACCTTGTAGATTGTTTACATTTTATGGTTAGAAGTTTAGTTTAAATTTATTATATAGTTTATATATTCTGTCTTATTTGGAGATTATGTTTTCAGTCCTTGTTATTTCTAATTCCCTGAAAAAATTTTGGATAAGCATTAAGTTGTGTGTAATAGTACTCGAAGAAAAATTTCTATATTGCACTATCCCTAAACTAACCCAGAGTGCTGCACTATCATATGCAATATCCAATTGTAATTTGAAGGCATATTTTAGAAGTATAATTTAAATGTTTTTAAGGGCTGCAGTTTTAGAATTTTCTTTAAGAGGAGCAGAAGTAGAATATGCAATGGATAATTTAATGTAGTAAGTAGTGCTAAATTGTGTTTTTGAGAAGGGGAGTGTCAAGATAAAATATAAAAGCTGTAAAACATTAAGAGGTACAAATATGTAACTGATAAGGAGGCAGATAATCTGTTACTTAAGGAAGATGTTCAACTTTGGGCACTAACACAGCATGACAACAATTGTGGAGTCTATCTTCACATTGCTTTGCCTTAGCATTTATTATTTTTAATATTATGTATTATGAGTATTATGATTATAATTATACTTTAAGACTTATTTTATTAATGTGCAGAAAAATGTACATCTTTAAACTTCAACAGAGTGATTGTTGAGGCTGGGCAGGTATTTAGAAAATGCTGCTGCCCCTCAAATTTTGAATGCATGTTTGGAAGTATATTCACTACCATATTGGTGGGACTGCAGATTAGTGCAGCCATTATGGAAAATAGTATGGAAGTTCCTCTAGCAATTATAGATAGAACTGACAAATGATCCAGCAATCTTGGGATGGTATATACCCAAAGGAAGGGAAATCATCAGGTTGAAGAGATACCTGCTCTCCCATGTTTATTGCAGCTCTATTTACAATAGCCGAGAGTTGGAACCAACCTAAAAGTCCATCAATGGATGACTGGATAAGGAAAGTGTGGTATATGTACACAACAAAATACTACCCTGCCACAAAAAAGAATGAAATTCTGTCATTTGCAGCAACATGAATGAACTTAGAGAAAAGTACGTTAAGTGAAATAATCCAGACACAGAAAGAGGAATACTGCCTGTCCTCACTCATACGTGGGAGCTGAAAACAAAAAAGAAAGAAACGAACAATTAAAATAATTTCTTGAACTCTCAAAAGGAGAGAATGGAAATGAGGACACCAAAGGCGGGAAAAGGAGAAAGGGAGCGGGCTTAGGAAGAAATTAGTAAAAGGCCACAAAAAATGTTGACATTGTGCAATGATAAAAATAAAGAAATAAATAAACTTGTAGGTGCTTAATACATTTATTTATAAGAATTTCATTTCTTTATGATCACAATACATATTTTTAAAGTTTTATTTAAGTATAATTTATATCCAATAAAAGGCATCCATTTTAACTGTACCTTTTGAGTTTTGACAAATGTATGAGGTTACTTCAGAAAGTTCATGGAAATATTTGTATTATCTTTTAATTCTACTTTCCCATGAGCTTTTTGAAGTACCCTCATATGTACTCCGATATATCCACCACTAGATATCCACCAGTGGTATTCTGTAGCCGGATATACCACATTTCAGGTGCTACCAGTTTTTTGCTATTATGAATAAAGGTATTGTGAACATTAATGTACATGTTTATTTTTAGACGTGTTTGATTTCTCATGGGAAAATACTTAGTGGTAAAAATTATGGGATGTATGGCAAGAATATATTTAATTTCATAAGACAATTATAAAATCACTTTCCAAAGAGGTTGTACCATTTTACATTCCCACTAATAATGTACGGGCATTCTACTTGTTCCACATTCATGCCAACACTTGTGATGTCAAGTGATGTTGAACATATTCTTTAAAGTGTCTGTTCAAATCTTTTGCCCATTATTTTATTAGTCTGTTCGTCTTCGTATTATTGAGCTTTCAGAGTTTTTTTTATTTTTTTATTTTAACTTCTCAATATACATTGTAGTTGATTTTCATGTCCCTTTACCCATTCCTCTTTCCCACCTCCCTGTCTCCCCTCCCCTCCATCTACATCATATCTGTTCACTTGTCATAACAAGTTAAAGGAATTGTTGTGTCTTCTCCCCGCCCCCACCATTTATTTGTTTGCATATTTATTTATTTATTTAATTTTTAGCTCCCACAAACAAGTGAGAACACGTGGCATTTCTTTTTCTGTGCCTGACTTGTTTCTCTTAATATAATTTTCTCGAAATCCATCCATGTTGTTGTGAATGGTAGTATTTCATTCTTTTTTATAGTAGAGTAGTAGTCCATTGTGTAGCTATACCACATTTTCCATATCCACTCATCTGATGATGGACATTTGGGCTGGTTCCAACTCTTAGCTATTGTAAATAGTGCTGCAACGAACATTGTAGAACAGGTATACCTTCGACTTGATGATTTCCATTTCTCTAGATATATTCCCAGCAGTGGGATAGCTGGGTCATGTGGTAGATCTGTCTGTAATTGTTTGAGGAAACTCCATACCATTTTCCATAAAGGCTGCACCATTTTGCAGTCCCACCAACAGCGTATGAGAGTTCCTTTTTCTCCAAAACCTCACCAGCATTTATCATTCTCAGTTTTTTGGATATTAGCTGTAGTGGATTGAATTATGTCCCCCCAAAACTCATTGAAGCTTGAATTGTGTCCCCCAAGTTTTATGCATTAGAAACTTAGCCCCCACCGTGACTGTTAAGAGGGTGGGAAATCCTATTATGGTAATCAAAAGGTCAAGACTTAAAGAGGTGATTGGATTGTAGGACCATGCAGTAGTGAACGGATTAATAATGGTGGTTAGGGGTGTGGTTCTGAGGGCTTTAAAAGAAGAGGAGAGTCTGTTTTCTCTCTCTTTCTCTTGCTTCCTCTCACCATGTGATCTGCTTGTGCCCACTGGCTGCCTGCCACTTTCCACCATGAGTAGAAGCAACCTGAGGCCCGTGCCAGATGCAGCTGTCCCAGAATCGTAAGCCAAATAAACCTCTTTTCGTTATAAATTACCCAGTCTCAGGTATTTCTGTTATAGCAACACGAAACAGACTAAAACATCAGCCATCCTAACTGGACTGAGATGGTATCTCAAGGTGCTTTTGATTTGCATTTCCCGAATGCTGAGTGGTGTCCTGTTTGTGGATGATATGATCCTATATATTGAACAACCTAAAGCCTCTACAAAAAAAACTCCTAGAGTTGATAAATGATTTCAGCAGAGTTGCAGGATACAAAATCAACACAAAAAATCAGTAGCATTTCTATACTCTAACAGTGAACATGAAGGAAATGAAATCAAGAAAGCTAGCCCAATTCCAATAGCCACCAAAAAAAAAATAAAATGCTTAGGAATAATGTTAACCAAGGATGTGAAAAATATATATGAAGAGAACTACAAACCACGGTTGAGAGAAATTAAAAAGGACACAAGAAGATGTAAAGATACCCCATCCTCTTGGATTGGAAGAATTAACATTGTATTCTTTACTTCTTGGCTAACATGGTGGGGGTGCTTGTGTTCATCCAATATCCTTTACATAAGGAAGGAAAGATGATTTACTTGGGCTGAAGAAAACCATCTGAGCAAGAAAGGGTTACGGCAACCTAATTTAGGTTCTTGAATAAAAGGGGTTAGTTTCTAGCTTTGGAGTGGAATCACACACATAACGATTAATTCCTAGTATAACAGGTCAATGGATGCTTTCATTCTGTAGTAGTCCTCAGTGAGGATCCTTGAGCATCACCTTGGTTAACTCTGGTTGTTACCTGGTGATAAAGAACTCTGCTGGGGAGGAAAACTGAGAATGGTAACGTTGGGTTATTTTGACGTCTCCACTGATTTGAGGAGGTGGGTNTAACTCTGGTTGTTACCTGGTGATAAAGAACTCTGCTGGGGAGGAAAACTGAGAATGGTAACGTTGGGTTATTTTGACGTCTCCACTGATTTGAGGAGGTGGGTTTTCTACAGATAGCGAGTTCTCATGCCATGAGGGTTAGGGCAGCATTTTTTATATCCGATAGAGGATTTTAATTTTCCACAGGAGCATGGATAACGGGGAGTTAACTCTAAAAGATACCTCTGAAGTTGAGATTTTAAGGAGTGGCCTCTTGAGGGAAGTAATTTATAAGGAACTGGAACTTCAGTATTGGTCAAAAGCTCTTTTTCTTTGGAGTTTTTATTTTGAAGCATAACAACCACTTGAATAGGAATAAATCCTTTATTTTATGTTTATTTCTGGGCACAGTGCCCAGTTTATTGAGGGGGTCAAGTTTATTCCCTAAAGAAACTAATTTCTGAATGGTAGATTTTTCACAGCCTCTGGTGGATTGAGCAGGCTATCTAGTACATTGAGAGCAGAACTCTTGGAGAACTCTCTGACATAAGAGGATCATTAAATGTACTGCTGTGGAATAGCAACTCTAAGGAAGTAAAACATCTTCCCCCCTGAAATAATTAGATTTGTATCTCTTACTTTTTGTTTGTACACA
>NW_007731486.1:103187-113557 GCF_000696425.1 Galeopterus variegatus
TCATCATTTAATTTACACATCTCTTGCTGTTGATTCATTTCTTAGTTCTGTAGCTAAATTCCTTGTCCAGATACTAGTTAGTCTCTCCTTTTGGAGAACTCAGTTTTTAAGCAGCACTCTTATATTCAAAGCTATTGGTTGCTCAGTGCTTCAGTCAACTGATACCTTTCCCTAAAGTTGTGTAATAATACTGCCCAACTTTCTACATTCTATCTACATTCCTTTCTCTTCTCCTTCAGGACCCTGCTTCTCTCTGCCTACCATAGCTTCTTGTCTATTCCCCATAAGATGTCCCTCTTTGATGTCTACATTCCCAGCTGCTGATCAAGTAGAAAAGTCATTCCACCTTGCAGAAGTTTTAAGTGCCATTTCCTTATTTAGAATGTTTTCTGAGATTATACTTCACTTGTTCATTTTTATTAAACATGTGTTCAGCATCTATGTATAATAGAGCTGGGGAGTACAAATATGATGAAGTGGTCGTTGCAATCATGACTCAGGATGCACCTAACTTTAGCTGCTCTGTGTTGTGGTAAGCACTGGCTGTATGAATGTATACTGTGGGACACAGAAGAAGGAAGATGTAGTTAAATCTGTTATGGAGTCTTAAAGAAGGTCAGCACATACATCTGTATCAAGTAAGAAATGCTGCGTAACAAATCACCACTAAACTCCGTAGCTTAAAACAATAACATTTATTGTTGCTTACCAGTCGCCAACTGGACTGTTCTGGTTTTGACTGATATTTATTCACTTGTCTATGGCCAGCCACAGGTTGGGAACTTGTCTCTGCTAACCTTGTCTGGGCAGTCTCAGGTATTTGGGGGTCAGCAGGCTACAGCTGGTCTAGAATTGACTCAGCAGGGAAGACTTATCTCTGATGGTTTCTTCTCCAGCAGGCTGGTCTGGGCTTTTTCTGACCACAAGGCAATGGTCCAAGGGGCAAGCAGAAGTGCTGAAGACCTTTTGAAGTCTAGGTTCAGAACTGGAACACTATCTCTTCTGCAGTATTCTGTTGGCCAAAGCAAGCCGCAGAAGCAGCCAGTTTTCAGAGGGAATGGAAGTGAACTCCACCTTTTGATGAAAAGTGCTGCAAAGTCGCATGGCAAATACTGTGGATACAGGGAGGGGAATAACTTGGACCATTTTTACAATCAATCTACCATTGCACCACAAAAGAAATTACATTTGAATTAGGACTTCAGTGAATAACTAGGCTTCCCTGAAGTGGAGAAGTGGAGAGAAGGCATTGAACATATGGATACAGGGAGGGGAATAACTTGGACCATTTTTACAATCAATCTACCATTGCACCACAAAGGAAATTACATTTGAATTAGGACTTCAGTGAATAACTAGGCTTCCCTGAAGTGGAGAAGTGGAGAGAAGGCATTGAACATGGACATATGGAGGGTTCAGATGATTATAAATATATGTAAAGTTTGAGCAACTTAATTTCATAGTTGTTCCTGGTACAATAACTTGTTTTAGTGTCATTTCAGATCTACTTCACTGGTTACAGTCTTAATGTTTTGGGGCTCACGAGAAGATCTTAGGCCAATCCCTTATAAGTGATAAATGTTAAGGGACCCATCCAGTTCTTGAGTCATGTTCTTGACAGAGGTGGAACTGTTAACTAAATCTCCTCTTTCTGTGGTGCTCTCCATAAGCATATCTATGTTTCCAATTTTACGTTTTTGAAAGGTAGGTATGTTTCATGTACTGTTTCTCAATGTGACTGGCCTTCTACACTCTAAAAATTATTTAACAATATCTGTTACCATGGGCTCATCAGACAGACTTGTGCAAATAGTGAGGGTAAATTCCTAACCCTCATGGGGCCTCTCTTCATCATATTGAGCTTTAAATGATTTAGATGGTAGTGGCTCCTATGTTCTCTCCTTCTGGCATCTGTGTCTTTGTGTTCCAGACACAGTCATAAAGTTCTGAGGTCACAGCCTGAGCCATTGAGGGTAGGATAGTGATGTCTCTGGATACCCAGAGTGAGTGCCTACTCATATTAGTAATTTTAGAACCGCTGCTTCTTGGGGACCATGGTCAAGTGATTGTAGCAGCCTAGTTCTAGGCCATACTATTTGACCCACAAATTTCATTCCACTGCCCTGTCACTTGATTCTCTTGCTAGGAATATAGCAAAAGGTGGAGAAGATAGAGAGGAAGCTACTCCATGTTATTCCTTATTTCCCATTTGTTCACACTTAACCATTTAATCAAGAATTGTGATTCGTATCTTCTGCTGGAGAAACCAAGGCAAGATGAAGAGAATTGGAACTGGGTTGATAGCTTTATGAAGGCTGTGTGTGTAAGTTTTTTTAAAGCCTGGCTTTTGTGGGCCATGCATTTTCAGGTAATCATATAAAACAAGCAAATAAAAGCATGATCACTCACTTGTCAATATTTGTCTAAAGATTATACTTAGAACAAATAGCATAATGAATTGAAACCCTTCTTCACTATACTTAAGTACTGTCTATAGTGACAATTATAATTATATAATTATAGTGACATTTTTAAGTAGTGTCTATACTGACAATTTTTCTCTATTATATTATTTTGATGGTGTACTTTGGTGAGCCATGGGTACATGCAACTAAAACTTGAGGAGCTTTTCAAAATACTTCTTAATGTTAAAAATTAAAAAAATAACTTTTTGGCAATATGTATACACAATTTCTTTTCATATTTTCTACAGTTCATGGATGTTCAATTGTTTACTGGTCCTGAGTTTACTTAGGTGCAAATCCCTGTGCTGGATAAACTGTGAATGATACAGTGATGACTTAGATATGCTCCAAACCTCTCAGGTCAAGAAAGACAAATGTATAGCTATTACAAAGTGCTCTCCAGTGGCAGATCAGTTTTCTGATTGCTAGATGACATTAATTTTCCATTTGCATTTGAGATATGCTAAAATTTTATATTTTGACCTTTATTGAAAGACACTTTGAAGACTAAAAGTTAAAAAAAAAAACTACCACCTAGTTAGATCCTTCAAGTCAAATGATTGCAGAAGAGAACAGGAAAACTGAGCTGCCTTACATAATACGTTAGGATTGAGTACTAGGCATGGAGTTGGTTTATGCATTTTCTTCTATGTTCTCATAGATATAAACTTCTTACCTTATGGGACTCTATAAGTTTAAGAACATAAAAAGGATTCTTAATTATTGTCCTTAAGTTTTTAAAATATCTTTTGGTCTTAGTAAATAAGCAGCTTGAACAAAAGATTCTAGGAAAGATTGTCTTTAGTTTTTCAGCCACTATGCAAGCCATACCCTCTTGTAAAAGTTGGTGACCATTCTTTTTGGCCAATTCTCTTAAGGTTGAGGAATGGTAAAAGGCAGTCGGTTGTATTACTTCCAGAATATGCATTCATCCAGTTTTTTTCTTTGTTTTTAAAACCTTGGAGAAATTAACACAGGTTACTTAGTATATAGGTACTGTTTTCATCATTAAATAGATTTATAGAAATTATGGGGAAACCTTCTGAGTTTTAAATAATTTTTATTAATTTCTATTAGGTCAGCTTCTAATATTAAAAAAAAACTTCATGATTTCTGAGTTTTAAATAATTTTTATTAATTTCTATTAGGTCAGCTTCTAATATTAAAAAAAAACTTCATGATCCAATGAACAAGTCTTCATATTTAAGGATCCCAATTTTTATTTCCAGGGAGCAGTTTGCTATTACCAATGTGTCTGTAAGTGTTTTATTCTTTCCTAATAACCTATGCAAAGATAGCCNTACCCTCTTGTAAAAGTTGGTGACCATTCTTTTTGGCCAATTCTCTTAAGGTTGAGGAATGGTAAAAGGCAGTCGGTTGTATTACTTCCAGAATATGCATTCATCCAGTTTTTTTCTTTGTTTTTAAAACCTTGGAGAAATTAACACAGGTTACTTAGTATATAGGTACTGTTTTCATCATTAAATAGATTTATAGAAATTATGGGGAAACCTTCTGAGTTTTAAATAATTTTTATTAATTTCTATTAGGTCAGCTTCTAATATTAAAAAAAAACTTCATGATCCAATGAACAAGTCTTCATATTTAAGGATCCCAATTTTTATTTCCAGGGAGCAGTCTGCTATTACCAATGTGTCTGTAAGTGTTTTATTCTTTCCTAATAACCTATGCAAAGATAGCCAAGTGCCCAATCAATCCCCATGATCTTTGCAGACATTTAAAAGCTTATAGATATTAAAATGCACTATCTCGGTTCCATTTCTTTGGGGGTATATACAGCAAATGTCTTTGTCCTTGAAAGTTTAAATAGCCAGGCCAGGTATCACATTGTTCCAGTTATTTTAACATTCCGTAGCTGTAATAATAGTCTAGATATGCTGATCTCAGAAATTCTAACTCTTCAATTTGCATTCTTAGACATGTTACTGCTTTGAGTGTTGTCAAATGCTCTTGACCTGAAGAATAATCAATAGAGATTTTAGCTTTCTGTTACATAGGGGAAAGAATCTTGGTAATTCTGACATAATGGAATAATTGTGTTATTTTCCATTACATTCAGATTTGGCTGTCAAAGATAGCCTTCCCAAAATGATTTCTTTGTGTATTCTCAGCATGCACTTTAGGAGCTGGCACCGGTGAGGGGGGATTCCCTGTGATGGAGCTGGACTGGGAAATCAAATTCCATGAATGAGGTGGGCTGCATGAAGGCCGCCAGGTGGAGACACACAAGCGTGTGGGGTGCACATAGTGTCATGGGTCAGATCTGGTTGATCACCATCACACTGGAATGCAACCTCACTTTTGACAGATTGGATGATTTTCTTTTTCCAAGAGGAGCTGGAAAGACAGCTTTCCATGCAGAATTCCTACCTTAAAAATACTGTGCAAGTCAAACAAAACACGCCTGTGGGTCAGGCTGTAGTTTGTACCAAGATCTAGACTTCTCTGTTTGTGGATGGGGGCATCTGAGACCATTTTATCATCTCAAGTACCTTCATACATTATTTAACAGCAGTATTGAAATAACATTCATCTGTCTTTATATACTATGGTGACTATTTACAAAAAAATTACAATACAACTACCTATGTCCAAGGCAAAGTTCCTTCTCTTGCTAAACTATTTTAAATAATTCTGGCATTAATGCCATTCTTTTTCTAAGATTGAAAGACATTGAGCTAAATCTATTTTCAGTGTACATGGGGGCCTCAGAGCAGTGTGGTTTTACTTGGAAAAGCCTCTACAGATAGCTCACCTCAACCTTAAAGGTCCTTGCAAGAAAAGGAGGTGTGAAATGCTTACTGATAGCTCTCAGTGAGGTCTCTAGATAATGTACTACCTTTTCATCTGTTTCCCTTAGGAAAGAAGCCATTCAACGAGTGTTTACTGAGTAGTGGACCTTCTAAATTATAAATTTCTACTCCCTGTGTTGTGTCCCTTGGTCTGATGGTTTTCTCCTTCAGTGAATAGTTTTCATTTCAACCATGTTTATTATTGCAGTTAACTATCTCTTTCCAACTACTCTTTTCAATTTTTAATGAAAGCAACAACCTGATTCTTCTGAATCTCCTAAAGAAAAATGTCTTCCCTGCTCCAGTCTCAGCTATTAAACATTTAAAAACAAAGTTATTTGTTGAATACCTGTAGTTTTCCAAGGAATATGCTAAATTGGGGAGGGATGGCCTATGAAAATAATAAGACATAGCAATGTATGATCTTTAAAAAAGATGATAATTTACTGTTATGTCCATACTATCTCTGAAGGAGTTCAGATGATGTATAGGAAATCACTAGTGGACCAAGCCAATGTTTAGTTACGCACTGATCTGTGTACCATCAGGTTACAGGAGAGTATTTCTGAAGTGACTTCTGTACTAAATCTTGGTTATTTAAACAAGTTGCTGCTTTTCCTGTTTGGTGATTGTTTTTTCCCCCCTCTGAATTTTTTTTGCTTCATTTATTTTTATGCACGTAACTCATTAATTGTTACTAATAGCAGTTATATAATGTTTTATAATTCTTAAAGATGCTACCAAATTCTAATAGATCTTATCTCTATATAACTTTAATTTTAAAGTGTTAATAAATGAGTTTATAGAAAATGCAAGGTCGCTATGTTAATTTATGCCAAAAATGAAACCATTAATTACCAAGTTGAGTTGTATTGATGGTCTGCCCAGGGAGCTCTGCCTGCTAATTGCCCCTTTGTCCCTACAGGTCAGGACTCCTTTTAGGTCAGGCTAGTTGTTCTTACTAATAAGAACTGGTATTTCCAAGGTCATTCTTGAGGTGCTCAATTCCTGTTTAGTTATAACTTTTTGTTAAGTTATGTCTTAGGAACAGGTCATAATCCTTCCTCTTCCCCCACCTCATCCCCAAAAGAATGTCCCAGGAAAGATTACCCAGTGATATGATTCACACTAGATGGGAGTGCTTACTTTTCCACCAGGCACAACCCTGGAGGTGAGGACTTTTCCATTCCCCTTGCTTTGTTTTCCTGTTGAACAAGAGTACCTCAAAGTACTCAAAAGCATGTCAAGAAGATGCTGCTGTTGAAGGCCTTGGAGTCTTCCCAGCCTAAATGAGTGAACTCCAGCTGCAATCTAATTTCCCCTTTAAAATCCCTAAACAAGACATTTAATCTTGAAACCAAGTCCCTCATGACTAGAAGCAGAATGAGCCATGATAATCAGGGACCATTTCCTCATCTCCTTTTGGAAAATACTACTATGCTACAGGGATTTTCAAACTTTTGTCCTTAAGACTTCTTTGCTCTCTTAAATCCATGAGGACCCCAGTGAGCTTAAGTTTATGTGTGTGGTTTATATTTATCAGTACTTTGGATTGGATATTTAAAACTGAGGTATCTAAACTATCTAAAACTTTATTTAAAAATAAGATCATTATGTGTTTACAAAATAATATATTTTTATGAAAAATAACTATTTTCGGGCCAGCCCAGTGGTGCACTGGAGAGTGCACTGCTTAGGAGCGTGGCGGCACTCCCGCCGAGGGTTCGGATCCCATGTGGAGACCGGTTCCCGCTCACTGGCTAAGCGCGGTGCGGGTGCAACACCGAGGGTTGCGATCCCGTTGCCGGTCCCCGGTATGGGCGCGACACTGAGGGTTGCGATCCCGTTACCGGTCAGTAAAAAAGACAAAAAGGAAAAAAAAAAAAACTATTTTCTAAAGCAAAAACTATGGTGAGGAAAATACTATTTTACATTTTCATAGATTTCTCTTATGACTGATTTAATGGAAGACAGCCGGATTCTCATCTCTTCCTGTATTCAGTCTGTTGTGATACACTGTTTTGATGGATGTGTACGAAGAAAATTAGGTCTCACACAGACGTAGTTGGAAAAGGAAGGATCATTTTAATACCCTTTTCAGGTTATTGCGGATATTCTTCTCTAATATTATACCAAAACTGGATACGTAGTAGTTTCTTAAGGGTTTCTTGCAAGGGGGAAACTGAAACAAGATCAATGAACTTTATGTAGTCTGTTAAGTTAAAATATGAGGGGTCTTCAAAAAGTTCATGAAAAATGAGAATTATAAAAAAAATGGATTGCAAATTTTTTTACAACAAAATAAACTCATATTAACTTGTTATAACATGTCTGAACAGATTCTAGTTTGAGGCAGTAAGAAGGATAAGACATCAATTTGAAAAGATCCCCTGTCAGAGCAACATGAATTCTGCTAAAATTGAAGTAAGAACAAACATCGAATTTATGGTGAAGCTTGGGTGGAAGAATGGTGAAGTCACTAATGCTTTATAAAATGTTTGTGGGGACAGTGCCCCAAAGACATCAACAATTTACAAATGGATAACTCGTTTTAAGAGGGGTTGAGACATTGTCAAAGATGAAGCTGCAGTGGCAGACCATCCACATCAATTTGCCAGGAAAAGATCTTGTTTGTGCCCTAATTGAAAAGGACCAATGATTAACAGCAGAAACAATAGCTAATATCATAGACATCCCAATTGGTTCAGCTTATACAATTCTGACTGAAAATTTTACAGTTGAGCAGACTTTCTGCTTGATGGGAGCCAAAGCTGTTGCACCAAGTTTGGCTGCAAATGAGAGCAGAGCTTTCAGTAGACATTTTAAACAAGTAGGGTCAAGATCCTGAAGCATTTCTTTGAATAACTGTAAAAGGAGATGAAACTTGGCTTTATCAGTACAATCCTGAAGACAAAACACTATCAAAGCTATGGCTACCAAGAGGTGGAAGTGCTTCAGTCAAAGTAAAAGCAGCCTGGTCAAAAGCAAAGGTTACGGTAACAGTTTTTTTTTGATGCTCAAGGCATTTTGCTTGTTGAGTTTCTGGAGGGCCAAAGAATAACATCTGGTTATTATGAGAGTGTTAAGAGAAAGTTAGCCAAAGCTTTAGCAGAAAAATGCCCAGGCAGGCTTCACCAGAGTTCGTCTCTACTGATAATGCTCTTGCTCATTCCATTCATCATACAAGGGCAATTTTATGAAAGTTTCAATGGGAAATTATTAGGCATTCATCGTACAGTCTTGATTTGGCTGCTCCTTCTTTTTGCTTTCTAATCTTAAAAAATCTTTAAAGGGTACCAATTTTTCTTCAGTTAATAATGTAAGAAAGACAGTATTGACAGGGTTAAATTCCCAATGACCCTCAGTTCTTTAGGGATGGACTAAATGGCTGGTATCATGACTTGCTAAATTGTCTTGAACTTGATGGAGGTGATGTTGAGAAATAAAGTTTATATTTTTTATTTTTATCTTTCAATTCCATTTTATTTTTTACAAACTTTTTGAAGTCCCCTTGTGTATTGGTCTATCTTCGATTTTTAATGGGCCTTTTACTCATGTATGATTTTGTAACATGATACATTTGTCCCTTGGAAAATATTGGTAGATTGAGTTATACAGATCTTCCAAATGTTGACACATTGCATGATATCAGAATTATCACATTCAGATAAACAAATTCAGTGCAATACCCATCAAAATTCCAAAGACATTTTTTCTCTGAAGTGGAAAGAACTATCCAGACATTTATATGGAATAATAAAAGACCACGCGTAGCCAAAGCAATGCTGAGCAAAAACAATAAAGCTGGAGGCATAACACTACCCGACTTTAAGCTATACTACAAGGCTATAATAGCCAAAACAGTATGTTACTGGCATAAAAACAGACACACTGATCAATGGAATAGAATAGAGAATCCAGAAGTCAGCCCACACACTTACGGCCATCTGATCTTTGACAAACGCACCAAGCCTATTCACTGGGGTCGGGACTGCCTCTTCAGCAAATGGTGCTGGGAGAACTGGATATCCATATGCAGGAGAATGAAACCATATACTAAAATCAACTCAAAATGGATTAAGGATTTAAATATACGCACTGAAACAATAAAACTTATTAAAGAAAACATAGGAGAAACACTTCAGGAAGTAGGACTGGACACAGACTTCATGAATATGACCCCAAAAGCACGGGCAACCAAAGGAAAAATAAACAAATGGGACTATATCAAACTAAAAAGCTTCTGCACAGCAAAAGAAACAATTAACAGAGCTAAAAGACAACCAACAGAGTGGGAGAAAATATTTGCAAAATACACATCTGACAAAGGACTAATATCCAGAATATATAAAGAACTCAAACAACTTTACAAGAAAAAAACAAGCAACCCAATAAAAAAAAGGGGCAAAAGAGCTAAGTAGGCAATTCTCTAAGGAAGATATACAAATGGCCAACAGTCATATGAAAAAATGCTCAACATCACTCAGCATCCGGGAAATGCAAATCAAAACCACACTGAGATACCATCTCACCCCAGTTAGGATGGCAAAAATCCAAAAGACACCGAAAGATAAATGCTGGCGTGGCTGCGGAGAAAAAGGAACTCTCTTACACTGTTGGTGGGAATGCACAATGGTGCAACCCCTATGGAAAATGGTTTGGAGGTTCCTCAAACAGCTGAAGATAGACCTACCATACGACCCAGCTATCCCACTCCTGGGAATATATCCAAAGGAATGGAAATCATCAAGTCGAAGGTACACTTGTTTCCCAATGTTCATTGCAGCACTCTTCACAATAGCCAAGAGCTGGAATCAACCCAAATGTCCATCATCGGATGAGTGGATACAGAAAATGTGGTATATCTACACAATGGAATACTACTCAGCTATAAAAACGAATGAAATACTACCATTTGCAACAACATGGATGGACCTTGAAAGAATAATACTGAGTGAAACGAGTCAGGCAGAGAAAAAGAAATACCACATGTTCTCACTTATTGGTGGGAGCTAAAAAAAAAAAAAAAAAAAAAAAAAAAAAAAAAAAAAAAAAAAAAAAAAAAAAAAAAAAAAAAAAAAAAAAAAAAAAA
>NW_007731486.1:114557-133348 GCF_000696425.1 Galeopterus variegatus
CACACACACTCACACACACACAAAAACTGGGCGGGGGGGAGAAGATATAACAACTACAATTACTTGAAGTTGATACGACAAGCAAACAAAGGACATTGTTGGGTGGGTGGGAGGGAGGAGAAGGAGGAGGGAGTGAGGTTTTGGTAAGGGGCAACAATAATCAACCACAATGTATATCGACAAAATAAAATTTAAAAAATAAAAAAGAATTATCACATTCATTGTTATTACCACAGATGTTATCACAGAGGTCTTTAAATATTGGGAAGCTGTCAAGCCCATGATGGTAAATACAAGTTCTCTAAAATTCTGATTTTCACCTGAAAGCTGGAGTTTTATTATTGACAAATACTATCAGTTGTTTTCCTTGAAGTTACAGTCTTACTTTATTTTCAAGAAAATGTCTGCCAAATACTGAAGTCTGGAGGAACCATAGTTTGTCTATCAGTTATTCAAGTAAAAATGGTCTTCCATGAAAACACTGGCTAGTTCAGCTTGCACCTTAATTGCAAAAGATCTTTTCCTTTGCAGAACCATCATACACCAGAAGTGCTTTATGGATACTTTCTATTTTGTCACATAGAATATTAAAAAGGTATAAATTCAAGGGTTGAGGTTTAACAAAATTTATAATGCTTACTGCTTCATCAAAAACCTTGACTGAAACTGCTTGTTTTTTCCTTTTTAAAAAAATTGGTAATTGGTAGTAGTTAAAAATCAAATAACTTCATACAGTTTGGTGACTCTGCTATTATTCATGCTAAGGCACTAACAGTTTTACTTACCGTCCAAGTAAGGCAGATATCTTCATAGAATTATTGTGCAGATAGTTTTGACCTTTTGGATGCCCTGAAAATGTCTTGGGGACCCCCAAGAGTCTGTGGACCAACTTTGAGAATTCCCGCTCTATTACTTAGGTTGAATTATCAGATTTATTATACTATCACACCATTATATACCATGAAGTGGGGCTTTGCTACATTTCTTCGCTTATCCAAACACCAGAACTAAGCAAACAGATATCTTTACATTTGCTACATTTTAGTAATTCCAGCTGACCGTTGTGAGTAGGTCAGTATGAGCTTAATCCAAGCTGTAACCTTGGTTACCATTCTCCTCACCCCCTGGCTGGTCTCACTCTTTGAGCCATAGCTAGCTCACATATTCCCTCTTGCCCATCTCTGCCACTCTGTTTTCTGAGGCTCCCCATAGTTTATCCTGAGCTCTGCATTGAGACGTCCTTCTACTGAACTTTAATATTGTGTTGGTAAGAATATCACCCTTGTTCCTTGGTTGTAGTTTCAGTGCTCAAAGGTTTTGAACTTACATCCATACTGTGAAATATGAGCGTTAAGTTCAAACACACCTCTGGAAGCTAAACTCACACCTATTTGACTAACAAGTGTACTGATTTTACCAAATAAAGAAAATGATTCTACTTATTAGTTGGTTTTGATTTTAAAATGATGTTATTGAAGGCAGATGAGTAGGGTAGGAAGTGTTTGAAATGTGGTGTTGGATCTGAGCTTTGCAAACTACAGGTGAGATTCCTCCACTTCTCAGCTCTTTGGCCTTCTGTGAGTTATGCTACCTCTTGGACCCTTAGTTGTCTCATCTGTATAGGAGTATGAATAATGTTTACCTGTAAGTGTTGTAGTGAAGATTAATCTTGTTATGTAGAAAGCAGCAGCACAGTGTGTTGCATATAGTAGATAGCAACTATTTTTAAAATCATTATTTATGAATTTGGCAATTAGACATTTACCAGTTCTGGTTTTAGTGGTCATATACAGTTGAATTATTCCAGTATGAAATTGTGCCCTCATGATTTAGAAAAGTGGTTTTTTTGGCATGTGTGTATTAACTGAAGTTGTGAAACACATTTTTAAAGTGCACAGTAATGGACAGCAGATGAGAAATACAATTCAAGAAATCTTTTTTTGATATCTAAACATGTCAGCCAATAAATTTGTGTTGTTAAAGAATTGGATCCTAAATTAGATGTGATTTTTGATTCACGACCTGAGGCTAATATTGTGCCTGGGATATATTCTAACCCCATTACTAATAGCTTATGTATACATTGGGTAATCATGCCAGTGGATAGGTTTTATTCTGAGAATCTCCATTCTTCATTCAAATCTCAAAAAATAGATGGCAAGGCATAAAATGACTGGGGTGATAAAATTGAATGTGGAATAAAGCATCAGTTTCTTGTTCTCACATACTAGGCATTTTTCAGGTAATGGAGAAATACCTATGTTCTTTTAATTTGGGATTATCTCTTGTGTTTGCATGTACCACATGTGCTGTGAAAGTTGTGGCCTGCAAGGAACCTAAACCAAATAAAATTATTCCTGGCTGGGGCATAACTAAATGCCTGCCACTCTCACTGAAAGTCATTTTTTATCATTGGTCCCATGTATTGATCGCTGATTTTCTTGTTTGAATGACTGAATGGCAATGCATTGTATAAAAGCACTTATTATGAGAAGATATTTTCATTTCCACATTTAAAAATTGATCCTAGGTTTTAAGGGACTTTCCTTATAAGCACGCTTTGGCCCCGGTAAAATCTATTCTGAAGGACTTGCAGGCAAATAGCTTTTGAGAATTTAGACTCATTAGCAGGGCTTATTCCTTTGGCTATATTTTTTGATAATAGCTTTCTGTTAGGTATGTGAATGTCAGAGAGCAGAAGTAGTACGGATTTGTCTCCTGTGCTCGTTAGTGAATGCATACATGATGAGGTACAATGAGGCAGTTTGAGGAATAATCAGCATCTTCTAGCTCTCTCCTTTTCTTTCATTTCATTCTTACCATGTTTATTGGGTATTAGTTTAAAAGCTTCATGTTTAGTAGGAACTTTAGCGTATGTAAATATTTGATGTAAGTATTTTCTGGGTTTAGCTTTAGCAAATTCATTGCTCTCATAAAGAAGACTGCAGAGAAAAATGTTTGTAATGATTTAGGAATGTTAAGAATTTTGGGGGAGTGGCTCCTCAGAATCCTGCAGTGTGTTAATCATTGTTGCTGTGATTTTCTTGGTATTTTTTGACTTTGTTCTTTAATCCAAGCTTTTAAAATTCTTTAGGAAGTATAAAATGTTCCCATTTTAGTGTTTTAGAAAATGATTCCAATACATATATATTTGTGAAAGGTGTTGGGATAGCCTCGAAGAATAGGCTGCAGCTTTTGACCACATGAAAGGTGGAGTCCCTGCCTGGCAAGCCCCACCCTCCAGCTGTTTGGCTCCTGTTAAAAGGGCTGCAAGGGCTCTGCCAGAGGAATGAGGATGCTCTTCCTGGTGTGGCTCTTCTGTGCCATCTGGTTCAGGGCTGTGGCCCCACACCCAGTGGCAGATTTTCTTATTTTAGAGGGAGTGAGCCACATTCCTCAACCAATGGATGACAAATTCCAACCATTCCAATTATCCATGCCTCTGACCTCTTCTATTTTATACAGATCATTGAGTACCAACACACTAGACTAAGACTCAGGAAAAATGTGCTATGATTTTGGCTCTGCCACTGGCCAATTTTGTGAACTCAGGGAGTATGCTTAATCTGGGCTGTTTCCTCATTTGCAAAATGAGGTGATGAAAGGGCCTTTTTGATTAAACAGTCTATGATCTCTAGCTAGCTGTTTATTTTTATTATTTTATATATATGTGTATATATATATATTCTTACAATAAATCTATGTTACAAAGAAGTATAAATTACTGGTGTTGATTGGAGTACATCTTAGCAAGTTTTAGAGGGCTTCAGGGGCATTGTGGGAATATCTTTTGCAAATTGTGTGAGACTTTAAAGAGTTGGTGACCATGACTTGGTCCTTGTACAGAGCATAAAGCTGTTTGGTAACTATTCATGGAATGATGAATGACTGTTTCCTCTGCCTACTGGTGCAATTTTCCTTTCTTGAATTTACTGTCATCCTAACCATTCTTGTTATATCTAAATGGTATTCTTTTCCATGTGGCAGTCACCAGTAATTAACTCTACCACTTGTTGAGCTCAAGCTTCCTTTATAAATGCTGGATTGGGCTCTCCCTTGGGGACATAGTAAGGTGATGAAGACATTGCCCCTACACTTGAGGAAAAATCATTCAAGCAGCTAATCATAGAAGCAAAAGAAAATAACAGATAGAATCAAAGTGTGAACAAGGTAATGTGGGGGTGTGGAAGAAGAAATTAATTCTGATTGGTGAATTGGGGAACAAGTCACATGTGAGATGAAGAGGTACCTGAGTTGGGCCTAGAGAGATGATAGCTAATATTAAAATAGGGAAAGAAAGATGAAAGGTCATTTCAAGCAAGGGAGAAAGGCTTTTGAATTGAAGCAGTAGTAGGACTCCAAGCACATGATCACAGTAAGGGCATGGAGAATGTGGAGAAAAGTGAGTAGATGCAGGGGGACCAGTAGGTGGTAGTGTGGCAAGAGATGATGATTAACTTGACTAGGGGAGTAGTTGTGGAAGTGAAGACAAGTGGACAGATGAGGTAGATTTAGAAGATAGAATCTATAGAATCTGTGAATGGCTTTCATTTGGGGTTGAGGGACAGGGATATAGATTTTTGACTCACCCAACTGGAAAAGTACTTCCATTTGCTGAGAAAAGAAATATCTAGGGTACAGAATGTCGTACACACAGTTTTGGGCATGTAGGTTTCAGCACCTATGTTGAGATATCAGGTTGGAGCAGTTAAATTATGGTAGAAATGTGTTTCGGAGCCATCCACTGAGGAAAGAACATAGATAAGAAAGAGTATCTCTAGGACTGAATGTAGACTGAAAGATTTGGACCTAAAGGCTGGGCAGAAGACACTGATCAACAAAGGAGATGGAGAACTGGGCATATGCATTTGATGGTGTAACTATAAAGGGGAAAAGCTTACATGCTGATACCCATCTGGGAGAGAAAGTGGGGAAGTAATGGAGAAGTACATGGTACAACATGTGAAGTCTTATTCACAGTGGAGGCATTCTATTTATTTCTCCAGTCTGAAAGGACTGAATAAGCAGAATAGAGGAGAGAAAGTTAGGTTGGAAAAACTTTCCCAATAATGAGCTTGGTTCTGAAGGTCAAATGGGAAGGCTGCTATAGTCACCTGGTGATACCTGATTGGTCTTATCAACTGGCATTTATTCCGATCAGTTAGTGCCTCTGTGCTTTAGATTAAAAGTTATTATTGAAATAGGCTTGTGGCTTTCTTTGAATTCTTATTGACCTGATTTTTCAAAATTTCATTTCAATTCTAAATTTTCCCTATCTCTTATCTCTGTCTCTTGGACTGTTTAAAAACTAATGCTTGTGTAAAATTCTCTGGATTGTCAGGCTAAAAAGTTGACTGTGACCCAACACTTCGTGAAGGTTGGGCTTCTAAATTAATGCTGAACGTTTCTGAAGATGTAATTTTTTTAGCTACATCATCAGCTTAATTTATAACCCTTTCATTTCAGACACATCTCTGAGAAGTCTTCTAACACTGATTTTTATTTGTATTTAATGTGGAATAATTAGTAAAGCTAAGACATGTTTTACAAAAAAAAGACAACATACTATATTTGACCCTTGTGGAAGGCAGAATAATGGCCTCCTAAAGATGCCTAGATTCCTTGTCCCTAGAACCTGTGTATATATTGTTACATGGCAAATGAGAATTAAGGTTACCTATGGAATTAAGATTGCTGATCAGGGCCGACCCCATGGCTCACTTGGGAGAGTGCGGCGCTGGGAGCACAGTGGTGCTGGGAGCGCCGAGGCCGCGGGTTCGGATCCTATATAGGGGTGGCTGGTGCGCTCACTGGCTGAGCGCGGTGCAGACGACACCAAGCCAAGGGTTGCAATCCCCTTACTGGTCACAAAAAAAAAAAAAAAACAAACAAACAAAAAAAAGATTGCTGATCAGCTGACTTTAAGATAGGGAGATTATCCTGATTAACCTGGTGTCAAACAAACAAACAAAAAAAAAGATTGCTGATCAGCTGACTTTAAGATAGGGAGATTATCCTGATTAACCTGGTGTGCCCAATATAATCACAAGGGTCCTTATATGTAGAGGGTCCTTATATGTGGAAGAGGGAAGCAGAAGAGGTCACATTCAACTGACCATTGTTGGTTTTGAAGATGAAAGGGGGCCATGAGCCAAAGAATGTGGGCAACCTCTAGAGGGTAGAAAAGACAAAGCAATGAATTCTCATGTAGAGCCTCCAGAAAGGAATTCATCTCCATTGACACCTTGATTAGTGAGACCTATGCCATACTTCTGACCTACTGAATTATAAGATAATAAATTTGTGTTTTAAGCCTTGAAGTTTATAGATAATTTGTTACAGGAGCCATAGGAAACCAGTAGAACCCTTCTTTATTGCTATTTGGCTATGTGAATATCTTCTCATATTCAAACCAGGTATTTATAATTTTTCTAGAAAAATTAGCCTATTTTTACTTTGTGATGAAAGCCAACCATGGTCACTCTCTTTAAGAGTACTATTTCTCACCTGTACAAAATTGGGGATAATTTATTTTGCTATTGAATGTGATTATATCCACTTTTATGAATATATATAATGAATATATATACACATGTACATACATATATACACATATATATATAAAACAAGGGTACATAAGACAAAGGTACTTGAAAAAGCTCATAGAAAAATTATCTTTTAATTCTGTTTTTCCTTAAACTTCTAGAAGTACCTTGTGTAAATATTAAATATTACACATAAATATTAAAAAGTATATTTTGGGGTCATTTACTATGTATTTTCAATAGTGAGGTTAACTTTTATAGCTTACATATGAAAAGTAACCCAACATAATTTTGAGCAAAGGGTCAGCTGTACAAAGGAGAATATGTTTGACCGTTCTTGTTTGAGTGGCTTAGCAGCTATGACATTAGCATTGTAAGGAATGGTGAATGGTCATGTTCCATTTGGTTTGTCAGGGAACACTATTTTGTTGATTGTAATATATGTCAATACTATCTGTTGGTTTTTAAGTTTTGGAATCAAATGATAGAGAAATAGTTATCATGACAGAAAAGAACATATATGTTTTCCACTTTGATAATACAAAAGTAAAGGTAGAGCCAACAGAAGTGGGAAATGAAAGGGCAGAAGGAGAGAGGATGGTAAGAGCTATGATGTCCTCTTTTACTCTGAGGAGTGAAGGGATGCTGTCTTTGGATAAGATTAAAAAAAAGAAGCTTAAGTTAGTCATTAAAGATCAAGGTAACTACTAAAGGAAATAAAATAAAACCATATTAGGAGAAAGGATGGCAAAGTTAGAGGGCTCTAAATGTACTTACTAAGTTCCCATCAATGATTTCAGAACGTCAAAAGATGATTGCTGGAGTGGATAAGTTGAGACCATCAGAAATGCTTATTATTTACAAAGAAGGTGTTAACATTCAAAAAGACTAAAACAAATGTCTAAGAGAGTTGCCTCTGAAGAGTACAATTGGGCCATGCTTGTGTATCATTTAACTTTTAAAAATCAAAGTAATGCTTACACATGGTTTAAGGCAGGGCTGGCAAACTTTTTCTGTAAATGACCAGACAGTAGGTATTTTAGCCTTTGCAAGCCATATGGTCTTTGTCTCAGCTACTTAATTTTGCTGTTGTAGTGCAAAAGCAGCCATACACAATAATTAAATGAGTGAGCTTGGCTGTGTTCCGTTAAACCCTATGTACAAAAACAGTGATTGGCAGGATCTGGCCCGTAGGCCATAGTTTGCCAATTCCTAGTTTAAAGAGTCAAATAGTGCTAAAAGGCGCATAATGATAACGGTGTTCAACTGGCACACTCCTGTCCATACCACTTCCAAGAAGTAGTCACTCTAAATCCTTTTTTTGTATTTTTTCCATGATCATAAATAATTTGAGTCAAGGGTTAGTGTTCAACTGGCACACTCCTGTCCATACCACTTCCAAGAAGCAGTCACTCTAAATCCTTTTTTTGTATTTTTTCCATGATCATAAATAATTTGAGTCAAGGGTTAGCTTTTATTTCTAAATATGAATTTGCTGCTATCTCTTGATTCATCAATTTTAGACATGTGTTTACATCCTATTAAGGTAGTAGAAATATTAACTTTCTCTTACCTTCTTTACCTATTCTCTATCTGGTCTCCCTGTATTATTGTTTAAATTTTTGGGTAAATCTGTGTCCAGTGTTTTATTATGACCATGCAGATATGAGGGATCTTCAAAAAGTTTGTGGAAATATTTGTATGTTTTTAATTTCATTTTTCCGCACATTTTTTGAAGTACCTTTGCATTGTTTATTCTTAAACTATGGTTGCTTCTTGTCTTGTGCAAAGTTTCAGTTTTCTTGGAGTTAATGTATTTTATTTACTTAGTTTTTTTTTTGGAATCTCATGCTTTCTTTCTATTTCTTCTAGTAGTTGTCTAAAATGATTTTCACTACAGTTTTCCACACAGTTAATACAATGAAAATCTTTTTTTCCCCGATAATATTGTTCCCGAAGGCCTTTATTGTCCTCATCCGATCAACAGTGATTGTTCTCTAAGCGCCCGCGTGGTTATCATATTAATTGCTGGCACCATTTATCTGAGAATTCCTTCCATCCCTTCTCTGTTGGGTTCTCTGTTTTCTGGTCCCTCATTCTGGTGGAGCACATTTGTCTAAACACCTGTGAGGAGTGGCTGGGGAGGAGGATTGGTTGCAAGCCTGGCTTCTAACTTTCTGGGGTTGGCTAGGGTAGCAGGGTTGGTGTTGGTAGCATTCATTATGCAGACCCCTGTTTTCAGACGGTAGCCTTTTATATTTATATTTATATTTTATATTTAGTCCTTCTCTGTGTCTGATGTCTTAGAGTCTGTGCTTTGCTCCAGTTCACTTTCTCCATAGATCTTGCCTCTTTTTTTTTTTTTGTCTTTTTTCGTGTCCGGCAACGGATCGCAAGTCTTTTTTCGTGTCCGGCAACGGATCGCAAACCTCAGTGTCACGCCCGTACCAGGACCGGCAACGGGATCGCAACCCTTGGTGCTGCACCCGCACCTCGCTCAGCCAGTGTTTGTCTTTTTTCATGTCCGGCAACGGATCGCAAACCTCAGTGTCGCGCCCGTACCGGGACCGGCAACGGGATCGCAACCCTCGGTGCTGCACCCGCACCTCGCTCAGCCAGTGAGCGGGAACTGGTCTGTATGTGGGATCCGAACCATTGGTGGGAGCGCCGCCACGCTCCCAAGCGGCGCACTGTAGCAGTGCGCCACCGGGCCGGCCCTAGATCTTGCCTCTTGATGGGTGGGTGACGTAGTAGGGGGCACCTACCTTCATCTTTCCTTAAGGAAATTTTCAACAGTTTTTATTCATTTTTTCAGCCCCCACTTTCCTCTACTTTTCGTGGTAATTGATATCTCCGGAATATGTTGAAATGGATTGGCCTCTTTTTTTATGCCAGCTATCTCCAACTAATGCTTGGATTTGACATTCCTCCTCCCTGAGAAGTCATTATTTTTTTATCCATCCTTTTTCTGTCTTTTATATCATGCTTTGGATTGTAGATGTTTCCTTCTATCATGAAAATGGAGTTTATGGTTCTGTTTTTTAAATTTCCTTGTTTGGAAATGATTTCCAGAGAAGAAGGGATGGAACAGTCCCAATGACTATAATCATGGGGGTGTGTTAGCTGGTAATTTTTAAAAATTAAAATATGTCTATATCTGCAGTTTTCAAAACATAGAAGGATTGACTTTATTTTCTTGTACAAAATAAAAAACAGACCCATAGTCATCTCTTTTGTATTATATTAATATATGAGGGTACTCGAGAAAGTTCATGGAAAGATTCATATTATCTTTTAATTCTATTTTTCCATGAAGTTTTTGAAGCACCTTCATATACATGCGAATGAATATATACATATATATATGAATGTATACAACTGATATTATGCTATAACTCTCAGAGAACCTTTTCCTCAATATTTTATTTTTCAATAATCTTTGTCATCTTCCTTTGTAAGGTGAACTTTGAGTCCTCCTTGTTTTGTGTTTTTGTTTTTAATTTTTGCAGCTAGCCAGTAAGGGGGATCACACTGTGGACCTTGTTGTTATCAACGCTACTCTCTAACTGAGGTAACTAGCAGTCCAGCCCTTTTTTGTTGTTGTTGTTGTTGCTGCTGTTGTTGCCTCCTACACAATTGGCATTTCTGCTTGTGGCTCCTTGTTATCAACGCTACTCTCTAACTGAGGTAACTAGCAGTCCAGCCCTTTTTTTTTGTTGTTGTTGTTGCTGCTGTTGTTGCCTCCTACACAATTGGCATTTCTGCTTGTGGCTCCCCCCGCCTCCTTTATTTATGACTTAATGGTGTAATAATAGTGTAACAATGTAATGATTCCATAGATTTAGACAATACTGCATAGTTTTCCATGTCTTTGTTGACATTCTCATTTGCTTTTACCTAATAGGTAAGATGTTGACCCCCAAGGGAAGCCAGATCCCAATTTATTAGCAGACTGGTTTCTGAAAAGTTTTAGCTAATTGTTTTTGGAGTTTGGCCTGCCTTTTCCTATGTAAATAATGCTTAAATGGAAGATTTTCTTGTCTGTAGAGGCCTACTTTCCATGTCAACTTTCCAATTATTGTCAATGAATGTCAGTTAGTTATGAATCCTAGCTAAGGCACTGGGCGTCAAGGGCAGATGGCCAGTGTATCCAGGGCTTCTCAAATTATTCATGGTGGAGGTCCGGATTGTTTTGTTTGTTCAACCACAGCAAACAGATAATTTTATAAAATGAAAAATCATGTGCATGGGTTTTGTAGCAATAAAAAATTGCTAAATACTTACTCCCAATTTATGTATTTTGTTGCAGATGAAAAACAGTTCATGGATAACATTGGTCTACAGGATACATTTTGATCACAGGCAGAGTGAAACACTGGGGAAGAGTGTTTCCTCCTGGCCATAATTTTGACATATGAAAAAGTTGCCTAGCATTCTGATACTACTCTTTCTGGACCTTTTGTTCACTTCCTGTTGACTTTCTTCTTCCCCAAGCCCTCCTAAACACTCAGTAACTCTTAGCTTTGAAGAATTACATAGAGTAGTAATAATAATGGGCACTGTTTGTTGTACGTCTATTGTAAGGAAAGCACTGTGTCAGCCGCTAGGATTACAGAAGTATACAAGTCAGAAATGGCTCTGCACTTAGGGAATCTAAGAGCATGGTGCCAAGAAAGAAAACATATTTATGTATATATGTGTGTGCTTGCATATGTGCATGTATGTTAACATATAATGGATTTCTCATAATCTAGTGAGGGTAGGCGATATTGTACCCATTTTGTATGAGAGGTAGAGGTTGGATTTCAACCTAGTCTTACTGACTTTAAAGCTCACAATTTTTTCCCCTAAACACTTTCATTTTGGAGTATAGGCTAGATCATCCTCGTCATGTGGGGCATGCCAATATTAGCAGTTTGGAAGGGAGCACCTGAGATACAGATAACATAGATCCCTCCCTCTTTTCTAGAAATATTTTCATTTAAAAGAAAAGGTGCTTTAAAACATGTCTGATGTAAAACGGGTAGAATTTTAGTTCACTTTGTAGAGTGTAGAAAAGATTTTACTTGGTGTGGGACAAGGTACTGTTGGTGAGGGCGGAAAGGTAGTGACTACCCTTTGGTGTTTTTTGCCTCTCTGCCCTGCCAGGTGAATTAGTTCTCCTAATCTCACATAAAGGCTCCTTTTCTGAGCTTTGACACCTTTTACACAGGACTGCAAGCAGACTTGCCCAAGGGCATAGCCAATTGTTGAAATGCAGCTGCCCTTCTCCAGTCTGGCACTGACTCACCTCCTCAAGTCTTTGCTCAAATGTCACTTTCTCCAGGAGGACCGGCCTGACCCCCTGTTTAAAAATACAAGCTGCCTGTACTCCCCATCCTTCCCACCCTATTCTAATCTCTCCCAAATCACTTATGAACATTGTTTAATTTTCTTATTTATTGCATTTGTTAATTATTGTCTGTCTTCTCCCCTCACTGAAATTTAAGCTTTATTCCTTCAAGGGCTGGATTTTTATCCCCTATTTCGTTCATAGACATTGTGAGACCTCAATGCAAACTTGTTGCATAAATGACTACCATTGATGTGCAGTCCTGAGTATTTCTGCTTCTCTGTGCTGTCCCTGGCTGTAGCAAAGGATCTGGGTCACATGATTCCAGCTTTTATTTAGAATAAATGAAATGGCTTTCTCTGTTATAACACGAGGGCTTCTTTCCTGATGCTTTGTTACTCCTTTCTGTTTTTCCTTGTCTACATTCGTATGACAAATGCGTAATGAATGTCAGAAATAGTTTTAGGTCCTGGGGATATGGACATGAAGAAGAGAAATGAGGTTTCCAAATCATGGAGCTTATGTCCTAATTGGGGTACACCAAACAATAAAAAATAACAAGTCATTGAATAACATAAGGATAATTTATAATACTGTTAACTTGATACTGGCAGCTTTAGTTTGAGACGTTGAGAAGGTTGTCTTTCAGCAGGGGACACTTGAAATCAGCTCTTCCTATTTCCTTTCCTGTGTTTTCCGTGTTCTTTTAAACTACACCTGGGATCCATCTGTAGCATTCTAGAGGAATGAGCCTGTTGTTGGAGAGATGAAGCTAACAGTAGCAGGCAGTGTTATCCCCAATCATTTTGAAGATTAGAGACAGATAATTCCTCACTGTTCCTATTACTACCAAATTGAAAAGAAGTTTTATAAACAGTGAGCAGAGGGGATAAAGTTGATGAGGTCTTTATGTTTATCTTAGAGTTAACTTTTTATAAACATTGCCACTAGTACCTCTTTTGCTGTAAATTAAAATTCTCCTTTCTATGACTTAGTCTTTTCAGAGATGGAGCCATAAAAGTATGTTCAAAAGAGCTAGAGACCATGGCTGTTACCTGTAGAATTTTTAAACCTTTCTTGTTCATTCATATACACAAATATACACTCACAATTGGGAGACAATATCTGCTGAAGATATTCTTTGGAGTGAGTGTGCAAATATGTCAGCATAATAGCAGCAAGAAAGTTTGAACTTAATTGTTTGCAATAAGTAAAACTCTGAGTTGAATGAACTTGCATTCTCGAATTTATTCTTGTTAAAATTTATTTTGTCGTAGAATTCTTTTTTGGGTTTGTAATAGATACATTATTTTAACAAATAATAGCTTGCTCTTCTCTTTGGAGAAACGGCTACTTCCATTCCTTGGCTGTAGGCTTTGCATTCCTTTGGACCACACAAGCTTCTAAAACCTTGGCATCCAGGGCTTTGGACTATAAAATTTCATTGGAAACAAATCATGGAAAACAGGATTTTTAAAAAATCAGTTGTTTTCTTTAAAATTATTCTGAATTATTGTATTTCAATATTATTAAATTAGTAACGGTTTAGTGTTTTAATAGTCTTTCCTACTGGGATTTAAAAAAAAAAAACCATCATTTAATTGCATTTGAAATTTCTATTAATCTCAAACTATTAGCATTTGATTTTCCTGCTGTAACTTTAGTTTGAAGATTATGCTGTTTTTAATCCTGAAGACTTATATAAGGCTTATTCTTTGATGCATTTTAGAGTGAGCATTTAACTCTCTTAGATCTATAGGAAAGGAAATTTCTATATTCTTGGAGAGTTAGTGTGCTACAATGCTGTAGATTTGAAAATAATTAAGGTTTGTCCTTTTTCTAAAAAAAGCTTTATCTAGATATCTGGACCTTTTTTCCTCAAATAAATTTAGTTTAATCTCAAGATGAAAAATGAACCTTTAAAGCCCTTTACATAAAGAAAACTGCTGAGATTATGGTTCCTTCACAAAGCTGAATAAGAAATGAAAAATGACATGGGATGATTAACATTCCTTTTAATATTTAGTTGATATATTAACGAGGAAGTGAAGTATATTGTTTGATGGCTAAGTATTTTTCTTCCTACTTGAAAAAGGGAATGAGTAATATTATCAAAACGTGGATTATGAGGGCCGGCCAGGTGGCACACTGCTATGGTGCGCCGCTTGGGAGCGCGGCGGCGCTCCCGCCGAGGGTTCGGATCCCACATACAGACCGGCCGCTTACGGGCGCAACACCGAGGGTTGCAATCCCGTTGCCGGTCCCGGTCCGGTACGGGCGTGACACTGAGGGTTGCGATCCGTTGCCGGTCACGAAAAAAGACAAAAAGGAAAAAAAAAAAAACCAAAAACGTGGATTATGAGATAAAATGGAAAAAATTCCCTGGAATTGTTTGTGCTTTTATATTGAAATTATTTTTGTTTACAAGTATACATCACAAACAAACAACTACCTTCCCTGTGGCTTGAGATTTGTGAATTCTGGTTTCCCATCTGTAAGATGAGAGGGCTGCTCTGGGGGGTTTGTGAGCCAGTGGATTCCTGCCAGTCTTTGAACTCATGAATTTTTACTAGTCAAACCTTTTAAAAAAATGTTCTAATTAATATAAAATTCTGTTTTTTTCCTCTACCAAAGTAATTAATTTATCTTGGAGATGGAAGACTTTTTTCTTATATTTGTTTATAAATTATTTTAGGTTACATGGGGAGACATTAGAATAACTAGATAGACTGGGAAATTTAAAATATGATGTTTTGCTTAGACTTTCTGTTCGGAGATGCAGCGTAATTATGGAATCATGCTGAACTGCTGAATCCATTATTCTTATTATAGAGCAGAGATTTATTCTTTCAATAAGTTTCTGTAACTGTGGGTTCAAAAACCTAAGGATCTTTGGGGTTCTAGATGCTGTAGGTCTGAGAGTTGGAAGGAATCTTCGGGATCGCCCAATTCCTACTCTTCTTATCCCATAGCGTCCTTGAGATAAGGCCATCTACCCTTTATTTGACTCCTTAAAGGAATGGAGAGCTCATGTTCCATCACCCACCCTATGCCACTCTTAGATAGCTCTGTTCGGAAGATCTTTCTTATGGTGACATTCAGTGTACCTCTCTATTGTCTGTATAACTTTTCTGGAGCAGCTCAGAACAAGCCAAATCTTTCTTGTAGATGGGAGCCTTTTAATTTGATGGTAGATCTCATATAGTCTCTCAACTTTCACAAATTCATCTGTGAAAGATCAGCCAAAAGAAGGGAAGGGGATAAGAATTTGAGTAGGGCAGATAATTTAACTTGTGTGAGCAGTGAGTATGTATCCCAGGGTAAGCATGAAATGAGATACTCTGCAGTTACCTCTGTTGTCTCAGTTCCCATGTGTTTGTGGTAGTGTCTGTCTCTGGCCTGAGTATGAGTCAAAATGTTTAGGGTAAGAATTTTTCACAGAACATGGTCTCCAGCATAATCAGTTACTTCATCTGGTGTTCACCTGAGAAGACAATGAATCATGTGCTTCAAACCTGAATTAAAAAGAACGAGTTGGTTTTATTGAGAAGAAGTATGTTTGTTTTCAACATACTGTTTCCAATATGGTGAAAATCTAAGTGATTTTCAGGGATGATTTTAAAAATAAGTGGTTTTTGCCTTGCCTGATAATGTTAAGAGCTCAGTGCCCTGTAAACTGTACTTGTAAATTTGAAATAGCAGGATGCTTCCCTTTGTGTTCTCCAATTGAAACAAAACTAAATTTGTTTAGCTCATTCATCATAAGACATGTTTAGCCCGTTAACCCGTATGGTTACTGTCATATGTGTGTTCTCCAGGTGATTAATGATCATCTCTTAAAATTTGACAAAATACTCTCAGTGTGGTGTGAGCACATAAGCACAGAATGAGATTCTGAGTTGCTCCCTTCTGGCCACAGTACTTCTATTATCAGGGCCTAAGATGGTAATAGTAATATTTGTAGTAGACTCATCACACTGTTGACTCATTTAAGCCTATGGTCAACTAAGCCTCCCCTGTGAGTCTTAGATGTTTTGAATAACTTAGAGGTGGTCAGTAAGATGTGTGTTCTATTCGTCAGATAACCTGGCTTTCCATCTTCTGGGACTTCTACATTCCTTTTATTTGTTTTAAGATTTGTTCTTATACTTCTAAGGAAAGAGAGAAGCTAGACTCTTATTCTGAACAGCTTTTTGTGGTTTTCATTTGTTTACATTTAGAGATGTCATGTACAAGGGACGCATTAGGTATTTCAGTTTGAAAAAAGAAATTACATTTTTGGAAGCAGAAAAATTCTGGTTTTAATGTAAGCATTTTTGAAGTATAACACACATGCAGAAATAAGTGTAGCTATTGCGAATAAGTGTAGCTAGCACACAGATCAAGAAATAGAACATTACCCCAGAAACCCTTTTGTGACCCTTTCCAGTCACTGTTCTTTCCCTCACAAGGTATAGCCAGTCTTCTGGATGTTTACGTTGTGAGTTAATTTGCGTTTTGAGCTGCTTATGCATAGAATCACGCAGTGTGTACTGTTTTTGTATTTGACTCTTTTTGTGCAATGTTATGCTGTGAGATTCACCCATATTGTTGCATGAACTTGTAATTTGTTCATTCTTGTCCCTGTAAGTAGTTCATTGCATGGACGTGTTTATCCATTTTACTGGTGATGAATATTTGGGTTATTTCCACACTTTTAGATATTAGGAATAATCCTGATATGAAAATTCTAGTATGTGTCTTTTGGTAACTCTATACTCATTTCTGTTGGATATCTACCTAGGAGTGGAATTGTTGAGTTATGTATGTGTTTATGTTCAGCTTTATGTAATGTTTATGTTTAGTTACTGCCAGTTTCCCAGTGTGACTATATACATTTACACTTTCAGCCTCAGTGTATTAGAATTCTGGTTGCTCCATATCCTCACAATCCTGATCCTAACCCGAATCGACCTGGGCAAGATCAGCATCTTCATAATATTGAGTCTTTCAGTCCATCAGTCTTCTTCAGTTTTTCTAATATTTTATAATTTTTAGCATAGAAGTTTTACATGTTTTTGTTCGACTTACTTATAAATATTTGATTTTTTGATGCTGCTCTGAATGTTATTTTTAAAAGTTTTATTTTTCTTTTACTGGTTTTCTCTAGTTATTGATTTGCCTTGTTTGCTAAAATACCTTTTATTGTGAATTGGTGGTGAGTAATCTCTGATGCTTTTTCTGTATCCATTGTGATGATCATTTTGATTTTTATTCTTTTTTAAATATTAATTTGGTAAATAATCTTGGTTGATTTTGAATTTAAAACCTCTCTTGCATTATTAGAATAAATCTCACTTGGTTATGATGTATTCTTTATATACATCACTGAATTTTACTTATGAATGTTCAAGATTTTTGCATATGTATCCATGAAAGAGAGGCTGGTCTATAATTTTCTTGTAATGTCATTGTAAGGTGTTAATATCAAAGTTATGCTATTTTCATAAAAGAGCTGGGAGAATTTTTCTCCTTTTCTAGTCTCTAGAAGTATTTGTATAAAAATTGGCATTATTTGTTCCTCAAATATTAAGGAGATTTTAACTGTGAAGCCATCTGAGCTTCAAATTTTCTTTGTGAGAAGGTTTTTTAATAATAGATTGAATTTTTTAATTGCTATTTTTTATAGTCACATTTTCTATTTTTATTGTATGTTTTGATAAGTTGTATTTTTCAAAGAATGTATTCATTTTATAAAAATTATTAAACTTATAGGTGTAAGGTTTTTATAGTATCCTCTTTTTAATATCTGTAAAATCTGTAATGGTATTACTTGCTTTTTTCTTTTCTGATACTGGAAATTTATGTTTTATCTTTTCTTGATCAGTCCCACCAGGTAGTTATCAATTTTATCAAGCTTTTCACAGAACCAACTTTGATTTATATTTGCTACATGTTTATTTTTTATTTTATTTTTTCTTGTTCTTTATTTCCTTCTTTCTGTCTTTGGATTTGATTTGCTGTCCCCTCCCCCACTCCCCAGCTTTTTGATTTCTAGCTTTTTTTTTTCTTGCTAATATACGCATTAAAGACTATAACTGATCTACCAAGCACTGTTTTAGCTAACTCCACACATTTTTGTGTTATTTTAATTATTAATTAAAATTATTTTCTCATTTCCTTTAGTTTTTATCTGTGGAGTATTCATTTCCTAATTTCCAAACAGTTGGGCATTTTCTGGATACCTTTCTGTAGTTGATTCCACTGTGATTAGAGAGCATATTTGAATGATTCCAGAACTTTGAAATTTGGTACATGTTCCATGTACACTTCTAAAGAATGTGTTTTCTAATATTCTTAGTTATATGTGTGTGTATAAATATAATATGAATACGGTTAAATTTGTCAATTGTATTTTTCCGATGGTTTCTGTCTTCCTGACTTTTTTGTTTCCTATCAAAATTCTCCCAATTTGATTGTATGTGTGGGTTTTTTTTTTTTTTTAATATTGAAGTTGTGTTATTGGGTATGTACAGATTTACGATTGTTTTCTTTATGTCAGATTGACCTTTTTATCTTCATGGAATCTCTCTCCTTATCTTAAGTAATACTTCTTCCCTTAAAGTCTCCTGAATCTGATATTAGTATGTCTATACCAACTTTCTTTTGATAGAATCATAGATTTTTGAGCTGGAAGTGAATTTATGGATGGACTCATTCATCTTCATTTTATACATAATTTGAGATTTATTGTTGACCTAGCCAGCTGTTAGTTTCAACCCAGCATAAAAACCCTTGGTTGCATTCTAGTTCTCTTGAATTCTTTGGAAACATAGTTGATTAAAATGACCACAGCTTGTGTTCCTCTCCTAGGCTTTTCTCCTGAAGTTTGTGGTTGGTTGATCTATTTTGGGAGATGAAGGCTAGTTGGGGTG
>NW_007731486.1:133723-134901 GCF_000696425.1 Galeopterus variegatus
GATTGTTTTCTTTATGTCAGATTGACCTTTTTATCTTCATGGAATCTCTCTCCTTATCTTAAGTAATACTTCTTCCCTTAAAGTCTCCTGAATCTGATATTAGTATGTCTATACCAACTTTCTTTTGATAGAATCATAGATTTTTGAGCTGGAAGTGAATTTATGGATGGACTCATTCATCTTCATTTTATACATAATTTGAGATTTATTGTTGACCTAGCCAGCTGTTAGTTTCAACCCAGCATAAAAACCCTTGGTTGCATTCTAGTTCTCTTGAATTCTTTGGAAACATAGTTGATTAAAATGACCACAGCTTGTGTTCCTCTCCTAGGCTTTTCTCCTGAAGTTTGTGGTTGGTTGATCTATTTTGGGAGATGAAGGCTAGTTGGGGTGGGTCACAGTAAGCTCCATATTCATCAGTGCCTTTTCTGGCTTGATTCTTTCCTTTCAGATGTCAATGCTGCTCTGCTAGACTTTGCTTAGGCATTGTTTTCCAAAACTCCTGTTTCTCCCTGCACTGCTCTATATGTGGCTGGCTGCTCAGAGACTCTTGTTCTCTACCTGCCTCAAATAGTCTCCAGACATACTTCGCCCCATTCTCCTGCCTTGGTGCATTACGGGGCATCTGATTCTCTTTTGGTCCGGGTAGAGGGGAGAATGACCCCAGAGGATTGTGATAAAAGTAGTTGATTATGTCATACATGCATGCACATTTTCATAATTCCCTATCCAGTTTCCAATGCCTCAAACTCCCTTCATGTTCTTTGCAGTAACATTTTTTCCCACTGTTTCTCAAACCTTTAATTTTATAATTATTAAGAATTCTGTTTTAAAGTTTCCCATTCACATCTCTCACTGTGAAGCACTGGACACATATCATTATATAAAGACTTTGGGGCATTTATTTATTTATTTTTATTTTTTTGTGACCGGTAACGGGATTGCAACCCTTGGCTTGGTGTCGCACTCTCCCGGGTGAGCCACAGGGCCGGCCCAACTTTGGGGGCCTTTATAACCCCCTTGTGTCCTCTACACTTTTTTTTTTTTTTTTTGAAATCAGCTGTTTTTACACTTTTTTTTTTTTGAAATCAGCTGTTTTCTTTTTTTTTTTTTTTCTTTAAGTTTTTATTTTGTCAATATACAATGTATATGATTATTATGGCCCATCACCGACACCT